>NC_085001.1:452500-467500 GCF_963854185.1 Sardina pilchardus | reverse complement strand
GTGTCTGCTGATATGGGTCTATAGTGTCTGCTGATATGAGTCTATAGTGTCTGCTGATATGGGTCTATAATATCTATGCTGCTGATATGAGTCTATAGTGTCTGCTGATATGAGTCTATAGTGTCTGCTGATATGGGTCTATAGTGTCTGCTGATATGAGTCTATACTGTAGTGTCTGCTGATATGAGTCTATAGTGTCTGCTGATATGGGTCTATAGTGTCTGCTGATATGAGTCTATAGTGTCTGCTGATATGAGTCTATAGTGTCTGCTGATATGGGTCTATATGGGTCTATAGTGTCTGCTGATATGGGTCTATAGTGTCTGCTGATATGAGTCTATAGTGTCTGCTGATATGAGTCTATAATGTCTATGCTGCTGATATGAGTCTATAGTGTCTGCTGATATGAGTCTATAGTGTCTGCTGATATGGGTCTATAGTGTCTGCTGATATAGTGTCTGCTGATATGAGTCTATAGTGTCTGCTGATATGAGTCTATACTGTAGTGTCTGCTGATATGGGTCTATAGTGTCTGCTGATATGGGTCTATAGTGTCTGCTGATATGGGTCTATAGTGTCTGCTGATATGAGTCTATAATGTCTATATGGGTCTATAGTGTCTATGCAGCTGAGATGAGTCTATAGTGTCTGCTGATATGGGTCTATAATGTCTATATGGGTCTATAGTGTCTGCTGAGATGGGTCTATACTGTAGTGTCTGCTGATATGGGTCTATAGTGTCTGCTGATATGAGTATATAGTGTCTGCTGATATGGGTCTATAATGTCTATGCAGCTGAGATGAGTGTTATTGTCTATGATTGAGCGCAGGGAGGAAGAGATGGATTCAGTCTGCATATGAGTGTGGTCTAAGTGTGTGTGTGTGTATTAGAGGAAGATAGTGTAAGTGTGCATGTGTGTGTGTGCGTGTGTGTGTATGAGAGGACGATAGTGTAAGTGTGCATGTGTATGAGAGGAAGATAGTGTAAGTGTGCATGTGTGTGTGTGTATGAGAGGACGATAGTGTAAGTGTGCATGTGTATGTGTATGAGAGGAAGATAGTGTAAGTGTGCATGTGTGTGTGTGTATGAGAGGACGATAGTGTAAGTGTGCATGTGTATGTGTATGAGAGGAAGATAGTGTAAGTGTGCATGTGTGTGTGTGTGTGTGTGTGTGTATAAGAGGAAGATGGTCTAAGTGTGTATTCATGAACCCATTCGTTTCACCCCTGGAGTTAACTGCAAGGGGCCTGTGAATTCGAGTGACCCCAACATTCGTAAAGGGAGAGAGAGGAAGGGGGTGATGATATGCTTTTGAAGAGAATAAGATCATGCACTCTGCTGTTACACAGATGTGAGCTGGCAAGTGTGTGTGTGTGTGTGTGTGTGCGCGTGTGTATGAGAGACAACATAATCTAGGTCAATCTGTGCTTCAGCGCGGACTCTGTAATTCTCATGGGATTACCAGCGGCTGCGTCAGGATGCTGTGTGAGTGTGTGGAATGGGCTTTGACACCACTGAATATGGTGTGTGTGTGTGTGTGTGTGTGTGTGTGTGTGTGTGTGTGTGTGTGTGTGTGTGTGTGTGTGTGTGTGTGTGTGTGTGTGTGTGTGTGTGTGTGTGCGTGTGTGTGTGCGTGTGTGTGATGGGGCCATCGTCTAGCCGGATTGTCTCCTAGTCCTGCACCATGTCCATGGCAACAATCACCGGGACACCAGCATCAGTCTGATCGCATCACAGTTAGAGTAGAACATGATCGCATCACAATGAGAGTAGAACATGATCGCATCACAATGAGAGTAGAACATGATCGCATCACAGTGAGAGCAGAACATGATCTAATGTCGCGGTTTTAGCACGCACTGTAATATTCACATAGAATATAATAGGACACTAGAGCAGTTACTTTGCAAGTACCACACTGCAGTTATGCCAGTGAACCAGTGCATATGTCTGTATTAGAGCCTTACACTTCTATAAGAAGGGAGATGTAATATTCACGTAGAATATCATAGGAGTTTAAGATAGAATCTCATTAAGTAGCCTAATGCCTTTTATGTTGGCCAATCAATACACTTCATTTGTGTAAGACACGCATGCTCAGTGTGTGGATATAGTGAATGACGAGCAGACACGCTTACCAGCTTGCTTCATTTATATGTCAGTTATATGAATAAACTACAAGTTGTCGCACGTCAGTGTGTTCTGATACTTTATATGAAACAAGACACACACCTCCACTTCAGTGAAGGCAAGACGGTGTTGCACACACACCAGCTCTGCTGTAACTGTGATTAGGGACACACACACACCAGCGCCGCTGTAACTGTGATTAGGGACACACACACACTAGCTCTGCTGTAACTGTGATTAGGGACACACACACACACACCAGCGCTGCTGTAACTGTGATTAGGGACACACACACACACACACTAGCTCTGCTGTAACTGTGATTAGGGACACACACACACACACACCAGCGCTGCTGTAACTGTGATTAGGGACACACACACACCAGCTCTGCTGTAACTGTGATTAGGGACACACACACACCAGTGCTGTAACTGTGATTAGGGACACAGTGGTTGGTGGGAGGCGTCGTGTGTGTCTTAAGAAGTGAGTATGTGTGTGTGTTTGTGTGTGTGTGGGGGGGGGAGTGAGTCTTAAGAAGTGAGTTAGTGAAGAGGTGGTGATGAATGAGATTGTGATAAGAAGAAACTCGAGAGAAACTGTGTGATCTAGACGAGTGTGTTGTAATCTGTCCGTGGGAGCGGCCATCTCAAGGCACCTCATCACAAGAGGAGCTCGAGCTTCCACACACACACCAGGTCATATGATGGGGGGGAGATGGGGGGGGGGGGGGTGTATGGTGCAAGGTAAGGTTTGATATCTGATATTTGAAGCTAACTATAAAACATGATATACCATAGATGAAATAAAGGCATTAAATAAATAACACAGAGATATTAACGGTAAATAAATATGAATAAATCGTATATTTATTATAAATAGCCACAGAGTGATCAAAAGTAATCATAAATGAACATTAAACAAGATAGCTACTAACAAGAACACTGAGGTGTAAAGTCTGACAGATAATGAATGACCATGATGTTGGGTGGGTGGGCTAATTCATGGACACGGGTGTGCACATCCAAATATGTTTCTCCAGGTGCAAGACAAACCATATCAGAGAGAGACAGAAGATGCTCTACAGACAGGATATGACATATCAGGGAGAGACAGAAGATGCTCTACAGACAGGATATGACATATCAGAGAGAGAAGGAAGATGCTCTACAGACAGGATATGACATATCAGAGAGAGAAGGAAGATGGTCTGGCTGGATATAGGCTCCAAGAAAGACTTTATCTACTCTAAAAAGGCAACGTCTCAATCTCAACAGACCATCATCAGGCCACAGTGTGTGGATTTCTCATTTCTTGTAATCTGTACTGTGTGTGTGTGTGTGTGTGTGTATGCATTCATGTCTTATGTGCTTACATCGGTGTGTAATGTAAAACTGCATTTTTCCCACAGATGAAATGACAATGACTGTTGATTACATATCATATCTTTGCATGTGAGATGAACGTGTGGGCTCAGTCAGCACAGTTGTAGGCTAGCTCAACAGAGTGAATCAGTCAGGACAGTTGTAGGCTAGCTCAGCAGAGTGAATCAAGCAGCAGAGTGAATCAGTCAGAAGAGTGAATCAGTCAGAAGAGTGAATCAGTCAGGACACTAGGCGCGTTCAAGTTCAACTCCAAATGACCTCTTGCAGTTTTTGTGCTGCGCAGCCATCTTGAATGCGCCTACTGTAGGCTAGCTCAGCAGAGTGAATCAGTCAGAGGAGTGAATCAGTCAGGACACTATCGGCTAGCTCAACAGAGTGAATCTCAGTTGGCCACTATAGTGTAGCCTGAGAGGATTGAGACACACGACATTGGAACTGTCCACATCTCAACACCCACAACAGCTGATGCTGAAAGCGCTAGCTTCAGAACGGCTAATCTAACTAGAACACACGTGTCATGTGACCCAACACGTCATGTGACCTAACCCTCATGCTGCTGCTCCATCACTGAGCTGGGATGACGTGACATGACGTTATGGGAGGATCTGGCAGGAAGTGAAGATGAGATGAGCATCACACACCTGGACAGAGATACTTAAAGGGGCTCTCAGCGATGTTTCTAAGCTTAAACACAACAAACCACCACCTCAGCATCCGCTAGCTGCCTGTGTCCTGAACACTGTACATAATGTGGCCTGTGTGGACAGCCCAGGCTCCGCAAACAGCAACAACTTGGTCCAACCTGGACCATGAAAACATAACTAACTGTTCCAGGGGGAGGGAGTAGCGAGCCAACAGAAGTGACGTCACCCAACATCGCTTAGAGCGCCTTTAATAACGGAATGCTGTGTGCAACGCTATTGTCATGCAGTCACATCCAGCTAGCTAGCTTCTGTCTGTTGGTAACGAATTAGCTCTACAGCCAACAGTGAACAACAGTGGGGACACGTATGATGACATCATCACTATGCGCCCATTGACATCCATTGAACCCTCCTCTGTGTGTAAAATAGATTAAACCCTGTAATGTCTACTGGTTTAACTTCCATGAGACCACCACCACCCTCACCACCCCCAAACTCCCAAACTCCCAAACACACACACACACAGTATGGATTGGAAGCTACTTAGAGGAATAAACACACAGCAGCAGCAACGTCAACAGCACTGTAGCATTCTACAGGAAGCGTAGCCATGACAATGTCAACAACACTGTAGCATTCTATAGGAAGCGTAGCCATGGCAACATCAACAACACTGCAGTACTCTATAGGAAGCGTAGCCATGGAAGCAGCTGACATCATTGACGTGACACGGCTACAGGAAGTGACAGCAGTCTGTGGGAGTGGCCATGAAGCAGCCTCAGGCCCAACCCCTTTAAGAGCCCAGGGTACACCATGCAGAGCAAACAGAAACATCCGCAACTAGACAGTGTTTGTTGACAGAGTACACACAAACGCACGCACACACACACACACACACCTGTTTAACTACATACAACACTCAGAGCTAACAGAAAGAAACAGAGAGAGAGAGAGAGAGAGAGAGAGAGAACAAGCAGGCAGTATATCATGAGAGAGAGAGAGAGAGAAAGAGAGAGAGAAGAAGCACACAGTCTATCATGGGGCCTGTTCACACTCCAGCTCACATGAGACTGTTGATGGAGGCGAAGCACCCTGCACAGACAGGGAGAGGAGAACACAGGACTCACGCACACACACACACACACACACACACACACACACACACACACACACACACAGTACACACATGCATGCACACACACACGCATATAGAAGAACAGGAGTGTGGAAAGTGCTGTGCTTTTGGACCTTCCCAACATGGCCACTACAAATGGACCTTCCCAACATGGCCACTACAAATGGACCTTCCCAACATGGCCACTACAAAGTCCTTCCCAACATGGCAACTTGTCCTTCTCTGTGTGTTCCGTTTCACCCACAAAAGGCCTCCGCTCTCTTGGTAAACCAAACCAGAACTGCCATAAAGGACAACGCACCAGGAAATAAAGACAATCAAGAGTGAGAAACACACACACACACACAGAGAGAGAGAGAGTGTGTGTGTGTGTGTGTGTGAGAGAGAGAGAGTGTGTGTGTGAGAGAAATACAAAAGAACAAAATAACAATTTGAACAAACAGGCAACAGGTACAGCAGGGCTCCTTGCTTCCAGTCCTGCACCACACACACACCCATCCCCATCTCATCTGTGGGTGTGTGTGTGATCGTTGTGGGCGAGTGTGGAGTCCGAGTCCGTGTCCGTGTGTCCGTGTGTGTGTGTGTGCTCCTGGCCCTCTGGCTGGACGGACTGGACGGTCTCCACGAGGCTTCCGCTGGGCAGCACGACGTACCGCGCCGCCACATCCAGCCCCTCCTGCTGCTCACGAAGCCCCTCCTTGCTGTGCCACATGCCGTAGCCGAAATACACCAGCAGCCCTGCAGGGGGAGACATACTGTTATTACGATACGCCCCTCCTTGCTGTGCCACATGCCGTAACCGAAATACACCAGCAGCCCTGAAGGGGGAGACATACTGTTATTGAGATACGCCCCTCCTTGCTGTGCCACATGCCGTAACCGAAATACACCAGCAGCCCTGCAGGGGGAGACATACTGTTATTAAGATACGCCCCTCCTTACTGTGCCACATCCCGTAGCTGAAATACACCAGCAGCCCTGTAGGGGGAGACATACTGTTATTAAGATACGCCCATCCTTACTGTGCCACATCCCGTAGCCGAAATACACCAGCAGCCCTGCAGGGGGAGACATACTGTTATTAAGATACGCCCCTCCTTACTGTGCCACATCCCGTAGCCGAAATACACCTGCAGACCTGGAGAGAGAAGGGGGAGGGACATACTGTTACTCAACGTCCCATAGGGAGCCTAAGTCTCCGCCCCGTCCGGTCGGTCCACTGGACCTATTAGATCGGAAAAATAATGAATGATAGTCTATGGAGAAAGATAAATTATTTTTTGGTCCCGATCGTCTTGTGCCATGAATTACACATATGATGTTTGTTAATTTTAAAGACAAATTTTCATGCGAAGACATTTGCAGTTTATTTCGTAACTAGTGAATTACAACATTGTGAAAGATCTTAATTCCAACGACTACAAACACATCAGTCGCGTTAGTGACGTTAGCCCACTTCACAGCCACCGGCACCAGGTCTTATTTGAGCTTTCCCCCTTGCCGGTGAAAATACCATGAGTCAGACCGTTAAACACTCCAAATAAGTTGTATTCGTCCATAGACTGTACATAAACTACTGTTAAGTGACATATTTGATTGATTGATTGATTGATTCTTTATTGAACAATATAATGTGTTCAAAAGGATATAAAAAAACACAATAAAGCCCAAAGGCTTGTTTCCATTGTGGTCCTTATTAGTTGGCAGCAAGATGTAACCGCTAACTAGCATAACAGCTAACTAAGTAGCGAGCCTCTCGTTTCATTAAGTTGGTGACGTACATCGTTTGAGACGAGAGATGCAGTCCACTGGGCGGATTCGCACAAAACTAACATAATAAGTCTATTGAATAATAGTACTTTATTGATGTGAAAAGTTATCTTTTAGATTCACACACATCATATGTGAAATGCACAGTACAATTCGAACGGGACCAAAAAATAATAGTTATCTCTCCATCGACTCCCGTTCATAATTTTTTGCGATTTAGGTCCAATGGACCGGAAGTAGATGCGCGTCACTTAGGCTCCCTATAGCTGAAATACACCAGCAGACTTGGGGGGGAAAAAAATTGTAAAAGCATAAAGCATTCCTATTATTGTGAGTATTGTTATAAAATAGCATTACAATAATGTGTTGCATATCTGAACATTATACTTTTAATGCTAGTCTTTCTGATTGGCTAGTATGAAACACCATAGCATAATCTGTCGGTGTTGGTAACAATGCCAGTGCTCAGCTGTTTAGTAAGTTGGCTAGCCATAAAATGGATAGATTTTTAAGGCAGACGCGGCAGGTGAAACATTGTTTTTTAATGCACTGGTCAATGTTGAGATTTTGTGCTAGTTTGCTAGCTTAGCATGTATTCTGTCACACTACTACAACACAGTCTGATCTACACATTTAGGTGTTTATTTCATTACATTTCTACTCTTCTATGTCTACTCGCGTTGGTATAGTTCTCTAAAATTCACCAAAAGTTAGCACTCTAAAGTTTCATGCGCTACCGCGACCGTGATCCGAAGCCTAAAACATGGCGAAAACTGATTTAATTTAATTCACAGGCCTACTCTCTCATGAAGATCTCTCTTTCCCCATTCACTAACACACGTGCACAGGGGCAGTGTAACATGTTGACATTACTGCCTACCACATTTGAAGATATTGAAATTACTTTACCAGATTTGAAGATATTGCAGTGTCTTATTACGACATGCTGACTAAGCCTCTTAATAGACACTGCATGGCCGATCCCTCTCACATTAATCTATTTCTTGATCAAATACCGCCAATCATTTACCAAAGTGGGTTAGGAACGCAGGGGAACGTGAGGTAAGAACACAGGGTGTGTGTGTGTGTGTGTGTGTGTGTGTGTGTGTACACACCTGCGGCGAGCCACACAGTGAAGCGTATCCAGGTGTGTGTGTGTGTGTGTGTGTGTGTGTGTGTGTGTGTGTGCGCAGTACCTGTGGCAAGCCACACAGTGAAGCGTATCCAGGTGTGTGTGTGTGTGTGTATGTGTATGTGTGTGTACACACCTGCAGCGAGCCACACAGTGAAGCGTATCCAGGTGAGAGGGCTGAGTTTGAGCATGAGGAACACGTTCATCAGGATACTGAGACCCGGAACAAACGGAACCATAGGAACCTGACCAGAGAGAGAACACACACACACACACACACACACACACACACACACACACACACACACACATAGATATAAACAAACGGAACCAGAGAAACCTGACCAGGGAGGTAACTGTTATCGTCAACATTTTTATGGTGGTTTACCGTTACATGCCCTTCACCATCCCTAGAGATTGGCATGGTGTACCCACATCATCACATACCCTTCAGCATAACTAGAGATTGGCATGTTGTACCCCACATCATCACACACCCTTCACCATACCTAGAGATTGGCATGTTGTACCCACATCATCACACACCCTTCACCATACCTAGAGATTGGCATGGTGTACCCCACATCATGACACACCCTTCACCATAACTAGAGATTGGCATGGTGTACCCACATCATCACACACCCTTCATCATAACTAGAGATTGGCATGGTGTACCCACATCATCACACACCCTTCACCATACCTAGAGATTGGCATGTTGTACCCACATCATCACACACCCTTCACCATACCTAGAGATTGGCATGGTGTACCCCACATCATGACACACCCTTCACCATAACTAGAGATTGGCATGGTGTACCCACATCATCACACACCCTTCATCATAACTAGAGATTGGCATGGTGTACCCACATCATCACATACCCTTCACCATACCTAGAGATTGGCATTAAAATAGCCCCACATCATCACATGCCCTTCAGCATAACTAGAGATTGGCATGTTGTACCCACGTCATCACACACCCTTCACCATACCTAGAGATTGGCATTAAAATAGCCCCACATCATCACACACCCTTCACCATACCTAGAGATTGGCATGGTGTACCCCACATCATCACACACCCTTCACCATACCTAGAGATTGGCATGGTGTACCCACATCATCACATACCCTTCACCATAGCTAGAGATTGGCATGGTGTACCCACATCATCACATGCCCTTCAGCATAACTAGAGATTGGCATGGTGTACCCACATCATCACATGCCCTTCAGCATAACTAGAGATTGGCATGGTGTACCCACATCATCACATATCCTTCACCATACCTAGAGATTGGCATTAAAATAGCCCCACATCATCACATGCCCTTCAGCATAACTAGAGATTGGCATGGTGAACCCACATCATCACACACCCTTCAGCATAACTAGAGATTGGCATGGTTCTTTTTCAGTTAGCCTGTTAGCTGGTTCTATTGCAGTTAGCCTGTTAGCTTCACCATACCTAGAGATTGGCATGGTTCTATTTCAGTTAGCCTGTTAGCTGGTTCTATTGCAGTTAGCCTGTTAGCTTCACCATACCTAGAGATTGGCATGGTTCTATTTCAGTTAGCCTGTTAGCTTCACCATACCTAGAGATTGGCATGGTTCTATTTCCGTTAGCTGAAATGTCTAGCCTGGGTGTTCCCATGTGTAAGGAAGTGAGACTCCTGGTGATGGAGCAGCATATTTCACATGAAATGAATCATCATCTATCAACACAAGGCCAACGCAAGACACCTCAACACAAGAGATCAGTTGGAAACGACTCTGTGTGTGTGTGTGTGTGTGTGTGTGTGTGTGTGTGTGTGTGTGTGTGTGTGTGTGTGTGTGTGTGTGTGTGTGTGTGTGTGTGTGTGTGTGTGTGTGTGTAGGCCAACACAAGACACCTCAACGCAAGAGATCAGTTGGAAGCGACTGCACTGACCAGGTGACACTTGCTGCACTGAACAGAGCAGATGGCAGGATGTTACATAAGAGTGTGTGTTTCTGCATGTCATCCTTCTGTGTGTGTGTGTGTGTGTGTGTGTGTGTGTGTGTGTGTTTCTGCATGTCATCCTTCTCTCTCTCTTTCTCTCGCTGTGTGTGTGTGTGTGTGTGTGTTTCTGCATAGATAGATAGATAGATAGATAGATAGATACTTTATTGATACTTTATTGATCCCCAAGGGATTCTCTCTCTCTCTCTGTGTGTGTGTGTGTGTTTCTGCATGTTTCTGCATGTCATCCTTCTGTGTGTGTGTGTGTGTGTGTGTTTCTGCATGTCATCCTTCTCTCTCTCTCTCTCTCTCTCTGTGTGTGTGTGTTTCTGCATGTCATCCCTCTCTCTCTCTCTGTGAGTGTGTGTGTTTCTGCATGTCATCCTTCTCTCTCTCTCTCTCTCTCTCTCTCTCTGTGTGTGTTTCTGCATGTCATCCTTCTCTCTCTCTCTCTCTCTCTCTCTTTCTCTGTGTGTGTGTGTGTGTGTGTGTGTGTGTGTGTGTACCTGGAAGGTGTTGAGGGCTGGGCTCTGCTGGTGGGCCCATATGAGCGCTAGGCTGAGTATGAAGGTGGAGGTGTGTGTGTGTGTGTGTGTGTGTGTGTGTGTGTGTGTGTGTGTGTGTGTGTGTACCTGGAAGGTGTTGAGGGCTGGGCTCTGCTGGTGGGCCCATATGAGCACTAGGCTGAGTATGAAGGTGGAGGTGTGTGTGTGTGTGTGTGTGTGTGTGTGTGTGTGTACCTGGAAGGTGTTGAGTGCTGGGCTCTGCTGGTGGGCCCATATGAGCACTAGGCTGAGTATGAAGGTGGAGGTGTGTGTGTGTGTGTGTGTGTGTGTGTGTGTGTGTACCTGGAAGGTGTTGAGTGCTGGGCTCTGCTGGTGGGCCCATATGAGCACTAGGCTGAGTATGAAGGTGGAGGTGTGTGTGTGTGTGTGTGTGTGTGTGTGTGTGTGTGTGTGTGTGTGTGTGTGTGTACCTGGAAGGTGTTGAGTGCTGGGCTCTGCTGGTGGGCCCATATGAGCACTAGGCTGAGTATGAAGGTGGAGGTGAAGGTGGTGACGAGCAGGCCGTAGCTCCAGCTGGGCAGGTGTAGCGCGCTGAACCCGAACGCCAGCACAGAGCACAGCGACACGGCGCTGACCATCAGCACGGCCACCGCCAGGGTCACGACCTCTCCCGCCCCAAACCCCCCCAGCGCTCCGCCCAGCCAGGGGTCCCAGCACGCCCGCAGCTGCCCCGTGGAGCGCCCGTATGCCCCCCCGTACCCCCCCGCCCCGTCCGCTCCGTCCGTGCCCACGTCATCGCTGCGCTCGCGCTGCACCAGCTGCAGCTTGTCTGAGAAGGACTCGTACTCCTTCGGCTCGCCGCCGTCCGGCGTGGTCAGCGTCAGCGTCTCGTCCGCAGGCCTCGGGGGGGGTGGGGGTGGGGGCGGGGCGGAGGGGGTGGGGGCGGTCGGCGCGGCGACGACCCCGGGGGAGGGCGTGGCGGAGGCGGTGGCGGTGGTGGGGGGGGTGGACGAGGCGTCGGTCTTCTGTCCTCCTCCGTCCGGCGCCGGCTTCCTCTCGGGCTGGAAGCGCAGCACGATGACGCTGGCGGCCACGAAGGTGTACGCGAGCAGCGTGCCGATGGACAGGAACTGCACGAGCGCCTCCAGGTCAAACAGCAGCGCCATCAGCGCCATCAGCGCCCCGAACACCAGGATGGCCACCACCGGCACCTTGGTCACCGGGTTGACCCGCGCGAACACCGAGAAGAACAGACCGTCCTCCGCCATGGCGTACACGATGCGCGGCAGAGAGAACAGGTTGCTAAGCAACACCGTGTTCATGGCTACATGGGGAGGAGAGGGATTTGATTAAAGTCAATAAACACATTTCATACATTTCATACACATACAATCAAACACATCTCATACATATACAATCAAACACATTTCATACATACAATCAAACACATCATGCTATTTCTGATCAAAGTTACAGTGGGTTCTATATGGTTACAGTGTTTCCTGGTTAATGATTACTTAGACTGAAAGTCTTTTTATGGTTCTGAGAAACACACACACAGGTACAAATAGAGTAATGCATACTTAACACACACACACACACACACACACACACACACACACACACACACACACACACACACACACACACAATGCAAATACACTTTTCTTATGAGTGACCAGTTTCCGGACATGCTTTCAGAAACTAACTCAAGCACACACAATGCCCTGAATGTGTGCGTGTATGTGTGTGTGTGTGTGTGTGTGTGTGTGTGTGCCTTACAGTACATACTGGGAGTGGGACTAACTTGAGATTCCAACTCTTACAGCAAAACTAGCTCTCCTAAACATCAGATCTCTTTCAAACAAATCATTCTTAATTAATGATCTTATTTGCACATACAACCTTGATTTTTTACTCTTAACTGAGACATGGTTAGACCAAGCAAACAGTGCTGCTACCCTCATCGAATCTGCTCCACCAAATTTCAGTTTTTTGAGTGCTACCAGAGCAAATAAAAGAGGAGGGGGGATAGCTACAATTTTCAAGGCATCCTTTCAGTGCAATCAGTCATCATTTGGTGAATTTACTTCATTTGAATATCTGTGTGCAAGCATTAAGTCTTCTCCTCAGATTTTACTACTGACTATTTACAGGCCTCCAAAACATTCAGCTAAAGTCTTTCTTGAAGAGTTTGGTGAACTGCTATCAGTCATTTGCATAGAGTTTGACTGTCTTATTATATCAGGGGATCTAAACCTACATGTGGATAATCCTGAAAACAATTATGCCAAGGAATTCATTGCACTAATCGACACTTTCTCCCTAACACAGCATATACAGGAGCCAACACACTCTCAAGGCCATACACTCGACCTCGTTATCACAAAGGGTCTCAATGTCTCCACAGCTGTTAAAGACCTGGCGTTATCTGATCATTTCTGCGTGTTCTTTGATGTGTCTATGTCCCCACACAGTCAGAACAGATCTATGTTGGTAAAAAGGAGAATCATAAATGATAAGACAAGTGTTCTTTTTGAGCAAGCACTCTCACAGACATCAAGTAATTTGTCAGACTCAGTAGAAGACTTATTGGATCACTTTAATGCAAAAATGGCAAACATTATGGATGGCATTGCTCCCTTAAAATCCAAGAAAGTTAAGGACAAACAGAAAGCACCATGGAAGCAAAATCCAGCGGTTAAACTCCTAAAAAGAGAGTGTAGGAAGACTGAAAGAAAATGGCGTAAATACAAACTTCAGATCCACTATGACATCCATAAAGACATGCTCCGCACATATAACTTTGAAATGTGCAAAGCAAGACAGTCTTTCTTTTCTAACATCATCAGTAGGAGTTCAAATAACACTCGTGTTTTATTTTCCACTGTCGAAAAGTTAACAAATCCTCCCTCACAATTAGTGCCCGAACTTCTCTCAACTAATAAATGCAATGAGTTTTCATGTTTTTTTAAAGGTAAAATTGACAAAATCAGACTCAATATATCTGCTAAATTACTCATTCAACACCCGGAACTTCCAGCTACAAATAGAGGGAAACTTAACTTGATGTCAGAGTTCAATTTGATAGACTATGAAACACTTGAAAAAACAGTACAGATTCTCAGCTCCTCCACGTGTGTCTTAGACACCCTGCCTACAAATTTCTTCAAAACTGTTTTTCACCTTATAGCCTCAGATGTCCTTCACATTGTAAATACATCACTGCTGTCTGGCACTTTTCCTAAGTCACTAAAAACAGCTGTTGTAAAGCCACTGCTCAAGAAGAATAACCTGGATGCCTCCATTTTAAACAATTACAGGCCCATATCCAATCTACCTTTTATTGGCAAAATTATTGAAAAAGTAGTCTTTAATCAACTAACCACCTTCCTAACATCAAATGGGTATTTTGATTACTTTCAGTCTGGTTTTCGGGCAAATCACAGCACTGAAACAGCTCTCATTAAGGTTTTCAATGACATACGTCTCAACACAGATTCTGGTAAAACATCAGTCCTAGTGCTACTGGACCTTAGCGCAGCATTTGACACTGTTGATCACAATATTTTACTACACAGACTAGAACACTGGGTTGGATTTACAGGCATAGTTCTAAACTGGCTCAAATCATATCTACAAGAAAGGAGCTTCTTTGTTGCCATCGGCAACTGTACCTCAACACCAACATCCCCGACCTGTGGTGTTCCCCAGGGGTCGATCTTGGGGCCACTATTATTCAACCTCTATATGCTCCCACTTGGACAAATCATCCAAAATAATTTGATTTCATATCATAGCTATGCAGATGACACACAAATTTACTTAGCTCTGTCACCAAAAGACTTTGGTCCCCTTGAATCTCTATGTCAGTGTATAGAACAAATCAACACTTGGATGGCTCAAAATTTTCTTCAGCTGAACAAAGAAAAAACTGAAGCAATTATATTTGGTAAAAAGGAGGAAAGGATTAAGGTTGCCACTCTCCTTGAAACAAAAGGATTGAAAGCAAAGGATACTGTTAAAAATCTCGGTGTATTAATCGACAGTGATCTAAATTTCAACAGTCACATGAAAATGATAACTAAATCAGCTTTTTATCACCTCAAAAATATTGCCAAACTGAGAGGGCTAATGTCAAAACATGACTTAGAAAAACTCATTCATGCATTTATCTCTAGCAGGGTTGATTACTGCAATGGGCTTTTCACAGGCCTTCCTAAAAAGACTATCAAACAGCTTCAGATGATTCAAAATGCAGCAGCTAGGGTTCTCACAAAAACAAAAAGAACTGAGCACATTAC
>NC_085001.1:445000-447500 GCF_963854185.1 Sardina pilchardus | reverse complement strand
CTTTTGTCTTGTTATTTTGTAAATTTGTTTGTTTGTTCTTTGTTGCCACGGGTACGCTGGCGACTACGCAACTCAGTTCGGCACTGTCTCTGTGCACGTGAAATGCGCTATGTTTGTGATTGTCTAATGTCTGATGTCTGTAGCCTACAGGAACGCTGTGCGAATACGCCGCTCTGTCTGGCACCTGGCTATTTTGTGTTTTCAATTAATTTGTGAAGCGACCTTGGGTGTCTTGAAAGGCGCTATATCAATAAAATGTATTATTATTATTATTATTACTTTTTTGGTGCGTGTAGATATTTCCATAATACTTGTTGTAATAAGCCTAGCCTGGTATAATGTCAAAATTATTTTTTTATTTAGGCCTATAGGGGTGGGTGATATGGGCAAAAAATAATATCTTGATATTTTTTGTGATTTTGACTATAACGATAATTAGTCGATATCCTTTAAAAAAATGTTTTTTAAAAGTCTGAGTTACTTTACAGCTCATTATTTCTGAGTAGCAACATTACTATTATAATCAATTACCAACCTGTAACTTTTTACTGCCGATGCATTGTCACTCTATGACACATTTGTAATTCTGCCCCCACTTGTGTGTGTGGTAATGATGAAGTCAACCAGCTACATTAGAATAGATGGATATAGGGCTAACCAATTTCCCAAGGGAAACTCTGATGCTGAAATTCTTTTCAAACTTTTACTGTAAAACTAAGCAGAACAACAGAGTACATTTCAGTTATTTCCTTCAATGTTTTGTTAGAGTGCAGTCACGTAGGCTATCATTCCAAGTTACAGAATAGAGACGAATGCGTTAGCTTATGGCTAATGTCTATGAGAAATCCCATAGAAATGCTAACGGTTAGCATAATCGATCAAATTAGATTTTTAGAGCGAACTTCAGTCCATTTACAGCTTGGGCTACATAGGAAGATGTCTTTGTTTACAACAGAATATTAAAATACTCAAGGCTAATGTTTTCTTTCCATACAACAACGTTACCATGTAGGAAAAAACGACTGTTTAACGTATCAATGCCAATTGAACACAGTAGCCGCAAATCCAGTGCAAAACATAAACATACGTGCCTGTGACAATGTGCACCGTGAACATGTGACTTGCACTTGCACTGCTGCAGCCAGTGCCTTCTCTCACTTCTGTTGCACATCTCCTGATTTCGTGAATGTAGGCTATGGAATTTCAATGCGTGATGAGACGCCTGTGACCAGCCTGTGAGCAACGGACTTTTACAGTATAAAATAAATAATAAAAACTGCGTTAATGCGCGATAAAATAATTGTCGCCGTTAAATGCTTGATGAGTTAACGTGATATTAACGCGTTAACGTGCCCAGCCCTAAAAAATGCAGAAAACACCTTCACTGTCCAGCGATGTAGGGCATTTACAGGGTGAGCAGAGGGATCGTCCCTGGAGCCGGTGGTCGCCATCCTATTACAGCTAAGGTTTGTTTACATTCACATTTAACGAACTGCATGTCGCACACTGAAACAAGTTAGTATCAACCAGTGGCATTTTCTCCCGGGAGCTAAGGCCCTATCTTGTCCGACAATCACTATTGTAAATACAGGACTGTTTTGTGCATTCTTTCTTTGTGTGGAGATGTGTGAGGGAGGGAGAGAGAGAGACAGTGCGTGTGTATTGCAGTTACCAATGACCCTCGTCCAGTCTGTTATGTGTTTTACATGGTCTGTAGGTTAGAGTAGGGATAATCAACGACGCGCCGTGCGTTTATAGGAAAATAATGCATGTTCGAAGTGGTAATAAGGACCCGACGCCGCAGGCGGAGGGGACTTTACACTTCGATAAGTGAACAACAAACAACAAACAAATAAATACGTATTCGTCACTTGGCTTCCTCGGAAATGTCCCTTACGCCTCGTCACTGGTATTAACATAGCATTAACAAGTTGACCATGTTCAATTCCACTTATGCATGTGAGAAATCCTAGTCTACTATTCAGTTCAGAGGAGAGCTTAATTTAGTCAAATTGTGTTCGCTCTCGAAAGCTTTGCCCGCGTGTGATTGATCTTGCAAACGCAAACACGCATGCCAGAAATCTCTATCACATATTAATAAATATAAAGACAAACTTGCGCTCACGAAGCAGACGATTAGCCTAAGCCTCAATGCTTGCATAAAACGTCACCTCACTGAATATGAGCCAGTGGACAAGGCCATCAGCAAGTCCATGCAGCACTAGAATGGGCCTGATGTTGAGTTTCGCAAATTACATGTCAACGATATGTGTTGATAACTTTATTGTTACTTTGAGGCTACCAAAGGACGCTGTTGTTCTATTCCTTTCGATTATCCTTTTAATTGTTTCCGCGTGATAGCCGTGGTAGACTACTGGTAGTTCATGTCCAAAATTACTTTTGCTCTGACGTCACGTGGGATGGGTCAATAGGCTATTTAAACGTCCCCTCAGCTGACAATCTAGGTTTTTCTAATTTGAATTGTTTGCTCTGCTTGTGG
>NC_085001.1:220000-442500 GCF_963854185.1 Sardina pilchardus | reverse complement strand
GACAGTGTCCCCGGATGCTCCAATAGCAAGAGGATCTAAAAGTGAGTTCATTTGTAGCCCACAAGAGGTTTATGCTAAGTACAGTAAGCACAAGTCAAGGAAGAACTGCCATCAAGTCACTTTGAAGTAATTAACACATGCCTCCTGTCACACGATCAACCTGTCAACAATCTGGATAATGGGAATATGTCATACTGTTTGTTCTACTTTACAAAGCACCGATAAGTGCGTCAAACTCAATAACCTCCTGTTTCTAAATGCTAGTCTGATTGTATCATGTGGCCTACACTCGGGACATTAGGGCGTTATGATAGCCTAAATATAAGTGTGTGTGTGTGTGTGTGTGTGTGTGTGTGTGTGTACCTATGTGTGTGTGTGTGTGTGTGTGTGTGTGTGTGTGTGTATATATGTTCTGTCTCTCCGGTCTCTTGGGACACCATGCGTTGTGTGCGTGTCGCTGTGGCGTAAGCGTGAGTTGGCAGATGCTGCGTAGAGCTTTGGTCGGCCGGGGATGCTCCGGTTCAACGCGGCAAATCTCCCGTAGTCTGCGAGGCTCGCTGGCTTGCCATGCATTACGTAATACTTGATCTCCCTATTCTTTCTACCGATTTCAGATAGACTCGGATCAAACATGACTCGTATGGCTCGGGTGGAAAACTATCGTCAATCGTAAACTGAACTCACAGCGCTGACCGTGTAAGGGGCGTCCCATTTATCCTCAAATGGTCCATGAATAATTTAGAACAAAATGGAGAAACGGCTGTCTCCAGGTGTATTTTTCTGAAGGCAGACATTAACGAGGCTATTTTCGGCGTAATTGTGTGGGGTGGATGCTGAACCGACTCCGCTGTTAGGCTACCATCCCTTTGTATTTTATCAGAAGGAGTCGCACCGCTGACTGCAAGGTGCCAAACACGCTACAGCAGGTGCAACCGCGAGTCCGGAATCTATTCCAGGGAAGATGACAACACGGCAGCAGACACGAACACACTACTCAGCATCTAGCTCAAGAGGAATCTGAATCAATTTGCTCACCTTCGTTTTGATATCGCCTTCATATGTTTCCAGCCTTCTGATCCGAACGCTACTACGACCGTGCGCTTCAGCGAGGGCGGGGGATACGGGTGGACGGTGCGCTTTCTCCTCGTTTAAAGTGACAGTAGCGTCTCCTCTCTCCTCCTCCTCTTTGTCAAAATCCGGATGGACGCAAATGTGCACAGATAACAATTGACAATTGTTGGGCGGCCTATGTCCTTTCCACTTCTTCAAGACTTCAAAAGACATTTCATTTTATCATCATGCCAAAGAAGCATCAGCAGAATGGCAGGACTTAGTCCTACTTGGTGTGCTACTGATGCTGCATTCACGTGCTATGGAAAAGATGATATTTTCCATTTGTGAACTGGTATTGTAGTTACCAGTGTGTTGTGTTCAAGTGCTTTGTTGCCGTAATGATGGGAAATTAGTAAATTGCCTGTCGCTCATCACTAGCTAGCATATCGCTCTGGGTAGGTAACACCAAACCATAACAGCTTTTTAAAAATGTACACTGAGTGTTAAAGCACTATATTACAATTGTCAATGACACAACATTGTATAGGCTACAAAAAATATCTGCTAACAGTAGCAAAACATTTTCAGTATTAAACAATGCTATCACACGCCATGTTGAAAATGTCAAAGGTTATCTCATCTCGGCAACTCGTCCATCAAAATATTCTACGAGTTGCCCAGTGGAAAATACCACATAGATGGTGTTCATGTGCATTTTTGACCTTGGCTTTTGGTATTTACCATAATTACCATAGCACATGAAGGCACCATGACTATGTGTCCACAAACCTGATTTAAAGGCGCGAAGGAGCGTTGTCGTCCACTCTTTCGTGGTGTTGGCTCGATGATCAGGTGGTATTGGCTGTTGGTGAGTGCCAGTAAGCCTGCACCTGGTCATTTAGAAATTGGGTTCCGAACTTCCGATGGTATTATTCTTAAAATCAACTAAATAGTGCATATTACAGTATTCATAAAATAATGTTCAAGCACACAGGCTAGCAGACGGAAATAGGATTTCTAAAGTATTTTCGGTGCTGGTCCCTTCACATCCGCTGCAACAGAAGGCTGGCCAACAACTGAGGGAGTCTGCAGACGAGACTGCAACCAGCTCATGCTTTGGGAATAAAAGTCTATAAAAAGCCTATTCATAAATGTCATAATTTGTTAAAATAACATGATGTATATTTACAATCAGTAAATGATTCTACACGATTCTGACACAATTTAATTTCTTAAGCTGATCATGTTTGGAAGTTTAAACCTGGCAATTATGGACACATAAGCATGAATGTTTTAGGAATCTACCTGCACCAAATAACAATGAGTATGAGTGTAGTCAATGGAACAAGGTATCAATGGAGAACACATTCACCACTATAGGGGCAAACTTCTCTTTGTTGCCAGAACTTTGCTGGAAGTTTGGCAAACTTGGGAACACTTCTAGCGGAGGGGTGTCAAGCTTAAGGCCCACAGGCCCAATGTGCCAAGTCATGTTATGTGGCCCGCGGGCCCAATGTGGCCCAATGTGCCAAGTCATGTTATGTGGCCCACAGGCCCAATGTGCCAAGTCATGTTATGTGGCCCACAGGCCCAATGTGCCAAGTCATGTTATGTGGCCCACAGGCCCAATGTGCCAAGTCATGTTATGTGGCCCGCGGGCCCGATGTGCCAAGTCATGTTATGTGGCCCGCGGCCTGCCACGTCATTTTAGATGTACATCACTATTAAGCAGTTAGTATATTTCTCAAAACAATTAGTGCAAACTACTCTGCAAAAGCACGTCACTGGCTCAATGGATACAGTAGTCCGTTCCTAAAAAGCAAGTGCAAACTACTCTGCAAAAGCACGTCACTGGCTCAATGGATACAGTAGTCCATTCCTAAAAAGCAAGAGTGAATGAAACTGCCAGTGTCATCAACATGAGTCTCGGCACCATCTTTAAGAACAAGATAGTCAAATGGCTTCATCTCTATGAGCAAGATAGTCAAATGGCTTCATCTCTATGAACAAGATAGTCAAATGGCTTCATCTTTATGAACAAGATAGTCAAATGGCTTTGACACATTAAATGAGAAGTCTCGGCACCATCTTTATGAACAAGATAGTCAAATGGCTTTGTCACATTAAATGAGAAGTCTCGGCACCATCTCTATGAACAAGATAGTCAAATGGCTTTGACACATTAAATGAGAAGTCTCGGCACCATCTTTATGAACAAGGTAGTCAAATGGCTTTGACACATTAAATGAGAAGTCTCGGCTCCATCTTTAAGAACAAGATAGTCAAATGGCTTCATCTCTATGAACAAGATAGTCAAATGGCTTTGTCATCTCTATGAACAAGACAGTCAAATGGCTTTGACACATTAAATGAGAAGTCTCGGCACCATCTTTAAGAACAAGATAGTCAAATGGCTTCATCTCTATGAACAAGATAGTCAAATGGCTTTGTCACATTAAATGAGAAGTCTCGGCTCCATCTTTATGAACAAGATAGTCAAATGGCTTTGACACATTAAATGAGAAGTCTCGGCACCATCTCTATGAACAAGATAGTCAAATGGCTTTGTCACATTAAATGAGAAGTCTCGGCTCCATCTTTAAGAACAAGATAGTCAAATGGCTTTGTCACATTAAATGAGAAGTCTCGGCTCCATCTTTAAGAACAAGATAGTCAAATGGCTTTGTCACATTAAATGAGAAGTCTCGGCTCCATCTTTAAGAACAAGATAGTCAAATGGCTTTGACACATTAAATGAGAAGTCTCGGCACCATCTTTAAGAACAAGATAGTCAAATGGCTTCATCTCTATGAACAAGATAGTCAAATGGCTTTGTCACATTAAATTAGAAGTCTCGGCACCATCTCTATGAACAAGATAGTCAAATGGCTTTGACACATTAAATGAGAAGTCTCGGCTCCATCTTTAAGAACAAGATAGTCAAATGGCTTTGTCACATTAAATGAGAAGTCTCGGCTCCATCTTTAAGAACAAGATAGTCAAATGGCTTTGTCACATTAAATGAGAAGTCTCGGCACCATCTCTATGAACAAGATAGTCAAATGGCTTTGACACATTAAATGAGAAGTCTCGGCACCATCTCTATGAACAAGATAGTCAAATGGCTTCATCTTTATGAACAAGATAGTCAAATGGCTTTGTCATCTCTATGAACAAGATAGTCAAATGGCTTCATCTTTAAGAACAAGATAGTCAAATGGCTTTGTCACATTAAATGAGAAGTCTCGGCACCATCTCTATGAACAAGATAGTCAAATGGCTTTGACACATTAAATGAGAAGTCTCGGTACCATCTCTATGAACAAGATAGTCAAATGGCTTCATCTTTATGAACAAGATAGTCAAATGGCTTTGTCATCTCTATGAACAAGATAGTCAATCATCTTTAAGAACAAGATAGTCAGATGGCTTTGTCATCGTTTAAGAACAAGATAGTCAAATGGCTTTGTCATCGTTTAAGAACAAGATAGTCAAATGGCTTTGAGAAGTCTCGGCACCATCTTTATGAACAAGATAGAATAGAATAGAATAGAATATATACTTTTTTGATCCCGTGAGGGAAATTCAGTTCTCTGCATTTAACCCAATTTAACCGAATTAGTGAACACACACAGCACACAGTGAAGTGAATTACACAACCCAGAGCAGTGAGGGGTTAGGTGCCTTGCTCAAGGGCACTTCAGCCGTGGTGGACTGGTCGGGGATCGAACCGGCAACCCTCCGGTTACAATCCCGATGCGCTAACCATTACACCACGGATGCCCCAGTTAGTCAAATGGCTTTGAGAAGTCTCGGCACCATCTTTCTGAACAAGATAGTCAAATGGCTTTGTTTTCATTATGTTTATTCTCTCAGTGTTTTCCAATGCAGAAAAGGTCAGAATTCAGTAACCTGAAAATGCCCAAGACAGCACTATACACTTCTTGTATAGCCATTTGAAAACTACAGTAAAGTTACACATTGCTGCAGTTAGGGGAGTAAGAGAGTACTGTAGGCTACAAGACACTGAATACGTACGTTTCACATTTGTACTGTATATGCTCTTTGCAATTCTACAACATTGTGAGAGAATTTCATAACTAGTTCAACAATTTTGTATGTACAGTAGTGACTCAAGCAATGAAATGAAGACTAGTAGTTTTATTTGGAATGGCTATTCAGCATCCACTTCATTTAACTGACATGACATAAGCAAATGATAATGTTATAAAACAGCAGACAATAGTATGAAAGCAACTGATACATGTCCAAAAGTATTTGCAATTTCTTCAGAGGAAGGAGAATTGCTACTGTGATGTGCGCAAATGACTAAATGTTGTGCAGGTTAAGCTAATAGAGAATTTCATTCTGATCTGAGAACAGAACCAAAGCAACTGAGAAAAACTGTATAATAAATTGACCATGAACTACATTTCCCATAATGCATATGAATCAAGTTACTTGTGAAGTGACAGCATCCTGTCACTAGGTTGCAGTATTTCCATTAGTGTAATTTTTCGCCTTACAGTAAGAAATACAAACTGATTCCAAAATGTCCAGAAAGAGAAAAACTGATCCAGATGGAAGGCTGTTTCAAGAGATATGGGAAGGCCAATAAATATGTGTGTGTTTCAAGAGATATGGGAAGGCCAATAGATGTTTGTGTGATATGGGAAGGCCAATAGATGTTTGTGTGATATGGGAAGGACAATATATGTTTGTGTGATATGGGAAGGCCAATAGATGTTTGTGTGATATGGGAAGGCCAATAGATGTTTGTGTTCCAAGAGGTATGGGAAGGCCAATAGATGTTTGTGTGATATGGGAAGGCCAATAGATGTTTGTGTTCCAAAAGATATGGGAAGGCCAATAGATGCTTGTGTTTCAGGAGATATGGCAAGGACAATATATGTTTGTGTGATATGGGAAGGACAATATACTGTATGTTTGTGTTCCAGGTATGGGGAGGCCAATATATGTTTGTGTTCAAAGAGGTATGGGGAGGCCAATATATGTTTGTGTTCCAAAAGGTATGGGGAGGCCAAAAGATGTTCATTTCAACATTTCTTTTATGTTATGAGGCAATGGCGGTTGTCAAACAGTGCAATATACACCAGCATTTTGACACCAAACACGGACCTACGTAAGTATTATGCATATTTAACATTACATTTAGTTACATTTAGCTTGCTGTGTTCATGATTTATAGATCAGTGCTGTGTTCATGATTTATAGATCAGTGCTGTGTTCATGATTTATAGATCAGTGCTGTGTTCATGATTTATAGATCAGTGCTGTGTGTGTTCATGATTTATAGATCAGCAGTACTGTGTTCCTCATGATTTATAGATCAGTGCTGTGTTCATGATTTATAGATCAGTGCTGTGTTCATGATTTATAATCATCAGTGCTGTTCATGATTTATAGAGCAGTGCTGTGTTCCTCATGATTTATAGATCAGTGCTGTGTTCATGATTTATAGATCAGCAGTGCTGTGTTCCTCATGATTTATAGATCAGTGCTGTGTTCATGATTTATAGATCAGCAGTGCTGTGTTCATGATTTATAATCAGCAGTGCTGTGTTCATGATTTAAAGATCAGTGCTGTTCATGATTTATAGATCAGTGCTGTGTTCATGATTTATAATCAGCAGTGCTGTGTTCATGATTTATAGATCAGTGCTGTGTTCATGATTTATAGAGCAGTGCTGTGTTCATGATTTATAATCAGCAGTGCTGTGTTCATGATTTATAGATCAGTGCTGTGTTCATGATTTATAGATCAGTGCTGTGTGTGTTCATGATTTATAGATCAGCAGTACTGTGTTCCTCATGATTTATAGATCTGTGCTGTGTTCATGATTTTTAGAACAGTGCTGTGTTCATGATTTATAGATCAGTGCTGTGTTCATGATTCATAAATCAGCAGTGCTGTGTTCATGATTTATAATCAGCAGTGCTGTGTTCATGATTTATAGATCAGTGCTGTGTTCATGATTTATAGATCAGTGCTGTGTTCATGATTTATAATCAGCAGTGCTGTGTTCATGATTTATAGATCAGTGCTGTGTTCATGATTTATAGATCAGTGCTGCGTTCATGATTTATAATCAGCAGTGCTGTGTTCATGATTTATAGATCAGCAGTGCTGTGTTCCTCATGATTTATAGAGCAGTGTTGTGTTCCTCATGATTTATAGATCAGCAGTGCTGTGTTCATGATTTATAGAGCAGTGTTGTGTTCCTCATGATTTATAGATCAGCAGTGCTGTGTTCATGATTCATAGATCAGCAGTGCTGTGTTCATGATTTATAATCAGCAGTGCTGTGTTCATGATTTATAGATCAGTGCTGTGTTCATGATTTATAGATCAGTGCTGCGTTCATGATTTATAATCAGCAGTGCTGTGTTCATGATTTATAGATCAGCAGTGCTGTGTTCCTCATGATTTATAGAGCAGTGCTGTGTTCATGATTTATAGATCAGTGCTGCTGTGTTCATGATTTATAATCAGCAGTGCTGTGTTCATGATTTATAGATCAGTGCTGTGTTCATGATTTATAGATCAGTGCTGCGTTCATGATTTATAATCAGCAGTGCTGTGTTCATGATTTATAGATCAGCAGTGCTGTGTTCCTCATGATTTATAGAGCAGTGCTGTGTTCATGATTTATAGATCAGTGCTGTGTGTGTTCATGATTTATAGAGCAGTGCTGTGTTCATGATTTATAGATCAGTGTTGTGTTCATGATTTATAGATCAGTGCTGTGTTCCTCATGATTTATAGATCAGTGCTGTGTTCATGATTTATAGATCAGTGCTGTGTTCATGATTTATAGATCAGTGCTGCGTTCATGATTTATAATCAGCAGTGCTGTGTTCATGATTTATAGATCAGCAGTGCTGTGTTCCTCATGATTTATAGATCAGTGCTGTGTTCCTCATGATTTATAGATCAGCGCTGTGTTCATGATTTATAGATCAGTGCTGCGTTCATGATTTATAATCAGCAGTGCTGTGTTCATGATTTATAGATCAGCAGTGCTGTGTTCCTCATGATTTATAGATCAGTGCTGTGTTCATGATTTATAGATCAGTGCTGTGTTCCTCATGATTTATAGATCAGTGCTGTGTTCATGATTTATAGATCAGTGCTGTGTTCATGATTTATAGATCAGTGCTGTGTTCCTCGTGATTTATAATCAGCAGTGCTGTGCTCCTGTCATGACACTCTTGGCCACTAGGTGGCACACACAACACAGGTTGTCATGTCACAACACTTTTACATTACTGTCAGACAACAACAGCATGCAGCTCTTTACGACATGTGTTCTTATCTCACAACATCACTGATCTTATTTGTGCAAAAGCAACAATAGTTTATCATATTTCACATTATTTTCTCAGGACAAGCAGGGTGTGTCTGGACTACTGGTATTCTCGCAGCTGTTTATAACCCAGTGACTATATTTTCAATATTTAACCCAGTATTATTTTAGTCACCATGTATACCATTTGTACTAAACATGATATAGAATGTCTTAGTTAATAATAGTACTTAATAATAATTAGATAATATCTCATAACTGTGAAAAGTAGTTCTCATCTCTAGTGTCATTAGTGTCTTGTGTATTTTTGAACAGTAAACTGGCTCAGGTAGTGTTGTGGTTGAACCACTAGACCCCACTAGGGGTTCTCTCACCCCGGTGGGGGCATATAGGGAGTAAATGCTCGTGTTCTCTCACCCCGGTGGGGGCATATAGGGAGTAAACGCTCATGTTCTCTCACCCCGGTGGGGGCATATAGGGAGTAAATGCTCATGTCAGCTGTTTGTTTGTATCAAGATCAGGGTCACGCTGTGTTGGTTATTGGAGCAATATATTCAGAAACATAAATGTTGAGTGATGTACTTGAGAGCAAAGATCAACCTGAGTCAAATTCCTAGTTTGTTTACGCAAACATGGCCAATAAAGCTGATTCTGATTCTGTTTGACATTTATATATCATGTATGAGGTTTGTTATATATTGTTAATCTGTGTTATTTTTATTTTTAAGACAAAGGTTTTAGTAAAAACACATATGAAGATATTCTATCATCAGTGACCTATTAAACCAAACAGGCCTATATATATATATATATATATATATATATAAAAACATAAATATAATATAATATATATATCCATAGGCCTGTTTGGTTTAATGATGTTTTCCGGGTCTTCATTTCTGCATAATAAGACACAACAAGGGCATTGGGGTCACTGTTCTGCCATATCGCTAAAAGGTCTCAACATTTTTGTTGCTCAAAAGCTCCTCTTCAAAATGAAATGGGGCCTTACCTAGCAACAAGTGAGAGTCTAATTTCATTGGCGTTTGTGAAGTCAATTATTGCTCCCAGGGGACTTTCCAGAGGGTGTGCTACTGAATGTAATGCGCAGACTCTGACACTAGGGGCGCTGTTGTGCTGCACTGACATGAGGCTGAGAGTGCTGAATCATGAGCTGAAATGAAATTAGCTTCTTCCCTGCAACAGATGACGCTTGTGTTTAAAAAGACCTCATTGGCTGGATAAAGCTGAATGGTTCTAGTATGGGACTTTCCGAGGTGTTTTTTGAAAAGGGATGTTTATGTAACCAATGCCAGTTTCACTTTCACTTGCTTGCTTTGTGAGAACAAACAGACAGATTGGAAGTAAGAGTGTGTGTTGACCTCATCAGAACCTCATGAGTGCAGGGACAGGCTGTGCAACACTACTAGGCTGCCACTAGGATTACTACCACTACCACTGCTGATATTACCACCACTAGGCCTCATTACTTTGCCTGAGAAAATAAAGGCAAGGCAGGTTTATTTATATCAGCAAACAATGAACTTTACATCATTAAAAGTACAACTAGACAATGATAGCAAGTAAACTTACAACAGGACATAATAGTGAAAGAAAGGAAATAATAAAATAAGTTAAAATAGTACATAAACACAGAATATTGCTCCTTAAGTTGAAGAAATATAATAACGATGAGGATCTGCAGGGGTTTAACTGTTTTCCTGTCAGCACATTATTGTCTGTAGATGCTCATTCAGATCATGGACAGTCATGCTGCAGAATCTTCTGCAGTTACACAAACATCAATGAGTCCAAACACAACTCATTATATTTCATATCTGTCAGTTGGTGTTCAACATTGTATACTGTACACTGAAAACTCTCTCTGATATCAAAGCTGTATACTGAAAGCTCTCTCTGTTATCCAAGCCGTACTGTTATCAAAGCTGTAGGCTATACTGAAAGCTCTCTCGGTTATCATATGCATATGAAAGTTAAGTGAAGCTACATGTTTGTTGTTTCATGTCGGCAGTTTTGAAGTGGACCAACACGATGGCTGCTTGAGAGGTTTGTGTTTCTCAAACACAACTCATTATATTCAACATTGTCTGCTGGCAGTACTAAGTGAATCATTCAAAGTTTTATTTGTATTGTTTTTTTTACCCCAGTAGGCATAGTTATGCCCTCATCATCTCCTACTCAAGCAGTCACAGCAACTACCGAGTCAAACAAAGCCTTGAAAGCTCTCTCTTTTATCAAAGCTGTATACTGAAAGCTCTCTCTTTTATCAAAGCTGTATACTGAAAACTCTCTCTTTTATCAAAGCTGTATACTGAAAACTCTCTCTGGTATCAAAGCCGTATACTGAAATCTCTCTGTTATCGTGTGCACATATGAAAGGGAAGTGAAGCTACATGTTTGTTGTTTCATGTCAGCAGTTTTGAAGTGGACCAACATGATGGCTGGTTGAGAGGTTTGTGTTTCTCTTCCTCTTGTCTGAAGTGTTTGGGGATGCTGGATTCTGGTGGTCTGCGTCAGGCGCTATAACATGAAACCTGGAGGAGTCCTGTACGGATCCAGTCTGTCCTAGATGTGCTTCATTATATTATGAGGAAGTGAGCAGTTAGCGGTTAGCGTGCTAGAAGTGCTTCATTATGAGGGAGTGAGCGGTTACCTGGAGGCATCCTGTACGGATCCAGTCTGTGTGCTAGAAGTGCTTCATTATATTATGAGGAAGTGAGCAGTTAGCAGTTAGCGTGCTAGAAGTGCTTCATTATGAGCAGAGCCCATTTATGGAGAGCCGGTCCACTCGCTATTACTGTAACTCCATTGTATCTGCATTGTACCTGCAGTTCCTGTTGCAGTTCCACTAGGGGCAATCACTAGCAAGTGATCAAACAATGGGGGTCTATGGGGCTAGACGGCTAAATTGGTCTGTTTCACCTGATTGTCATTAAAAAATCGAAGATTGGATTTTAGTTTCTGCAAGCTCAATATGGGTTATAGGTCGAAAATTGAATGAACAATTACTTATGGCCCTTTGGTTTCTCACAGGCTTGGTCGTTGTTGCCCATAACACACTAGCACCCTGCTAATGAATGACGTCATTGACACGTTTGAAAGGCTTTTTAGAGCAATTAAGGGACTTAAAAAATCTAATAGTCGGCCGTGTGTATTTTCCTTGACCCTTTCACATGCAATATTCCGATTTCTACACAAAAAATTATATCCAGAGAAAAGTGGATTTTAGGAGAAACTCCATTCAACCCCATTCATTCTCCACTTGCTCGCGATCGCCCTCTAGTTGCAGTACCATGCGGAAGTGTTCAGCGAGTGGCCGTTCTCCCCTTATTAGACATTGGCTATGTCTCATTCCGCCCACTTCTACCCTTCGACCACTTAGTTTTAAGTATATAGTGTAGATAACACAAAAAGTCAGTGCACTGAAGGTACCGGATGACCCCCTAAAAACGGTCAAAAAGTTCAGTGTGGAACGATGGACCCTACTCGCACTAAACGGACGCCATCTTGACTAAAAAGCGGAAGGGGAGGGACTAAGGACGTCGTGGAGGTTTTTCAAATTTGAAAACAATGGTTGTCTCTGCTTTCATAAATGTAAGCAATGGTGGTAAAACGAGACATTGTACTGTTGTCTAATGCATCACTTAGCCTACATGTCCCTCACTGACTGAAGCCGACATAATTATTTGGCGAGTTAATTAGCCTAAAAGTTACAGGTTAATGCTACCTAGCTACCTAGCACGTTAAGTCAGCCAGCCACTGGGATGAGCATGTTATACATGTTAACTCTGGTATTAATGTAAGTAACAGCAGAAATACAAAACGTTTACTGTAGTCTAATGCATTAATTAGGCTACATGTCATCACTGACTAAAGCCAACAATCATTTGGGAGAGTTAACGTAACCTTACATGCTAATGCCACCTAGCTACCTAGCACGTCACATGACATGCTCATCCCAGTGGCTGGCTGGCTTAACATGCTAGGTAGCTAGGTAGCATTAACCTGTAACTTTTAGGCTAATTAACTCGCCAAATAATTATGTCGGCTTCAGTCAGTGAGGGACATGTAGGCTAAGTGATGCATTAGACAACAGTACAATGTCTCGTTTTACCACCATTGCTTACATTTATGAAAGCAGAGACAACCATGGTTAGCGTGCTAGAAGTGCTTCATTATGAGGGAGTGAGCGGTTAGCGTGCTAGAAGTGCTTCATTATGAGGGAGTGAGCGGTTAGCGTGCTAGAAGTGCTTCATTATGAGGGGGTTAGCGGTTAGCGTGCTAGAAGTACTTCATTATGAGGGAGTGAGCGGTTAGCGGTTAGCGTGCTAGAAGTGCTTCATTATGAGGGAGTGAGCAGTTAGCGGTTAGCGTGCTAGAAGTGCTTCATTATGAGGGAGTGAGTGGTTAGCAGCTAGCGTGCTAGAAGTGCTTCATTATGAAGGAGTGAGTGGTTAGCAGTTAGCGTGCTAGAAGTGCTTCATTATGAAGGAGTGAGTGGTTAGCGGTTAGCGTGCTAGAAGTGCTTCATTATGAAGGAGTGAGTGGTTAGCGTGCTAGAAGTGCTTCATTATGAGGGGGTTAGCGGTTAGCGTGCTAGAAGTGCTTCATTATGAGGGAGTGAGTGGTTAGCGTGCTAGAAGTGCTTCATTATGAGGGAGTGAGCGGTTAGCGTGCTAGAAGGACTTCATTATGAGGGAGTGAGCAGTTAGCGGTTAGCGTGCTAGAAGTGCTTCATTATGAGGGAGTGAGCGGTTAGCGTGCTAGAAGTGCTTCATTATGAGGGAGTGAGCAGTTAGCGGTTAGCGTGCTAGAAGTGCTTCATTATGAGGGAGTGCGCGGTTAGCGGTTAGCGTGCTAGAAGTGCTTCATTATGAGGGAGTGAGCGGTTAGCGTGTTAGAAGTACTTCATTATGAGGGGGTTAGCGGTTAGCGTGTTAGAAGTACTTCATTATGAGGGAGTGAGCGGTTAGCGGTTAGGGTGCTAGAAGTGCTTCATTATGAGGGAGTGAGCGGTTAGTGTGCTAGAAGTGCTTCATTATGAGGGGGTTAGCGGTTAGCGTGCTAGAAGTGCTTCATTATGAGGGAGTGAGCGGTTAGCGGTTAGGGTGCTAGAAGTGCTTCATTATGAGGGAGTGCGCAGTTAGTATAATCATTTATATCACCATTGATATACTTATTTATACCAACCATCATGACTTACAGTAATACTAACACACTTTATTTCTCTTCCCTTTCCCTATACCTCACCTGTGAGGTAAACCATTACCAGCCATCAACCATCTCTGTGCCTGTCCTTCATCACACCTGAAGTCACATCCCTCTGACTGCCCTACCATCGCCTGCTGTGGTTCCCTGCCCGAATCTTTGGCCCACGCATCCTAGCGAGTCGCGACCCATCACTTTCCAAAATAACTAATGGATTACTAATGGACAATTTATTCCCTACACTGGACTATTTGAACTTAGATTGTCATTGTAACTTTCAAACTACAAATGACTTTACTGTAACTGACCCCAGGCAGATGGGTTGGGCCCTTGAGTCGTGGATCTGTCTGAGGTTTCTTCCTATATGTATCTCCAATTCTAGGGAGTTTTTCCTTGCCCCTGTTACTCATGGGCTCTCTTTGAATGTTTAACACTCTGTAAAGCGCCATGAGACATGTGTAATGTTTTGGCGCTCTATAAGTGAAATTAAATTGAAATTAAATTGAGACATACAGTATGTGTCAGAAGACTGAATGGAAACCCTGCGCTGACATTTGACAGCAGTGTTCACCTAGAGACAGATGATCCTAGTAATCTGATTGGCTGTTGGGTGAGTGTGTCTCAGTTGGGTTTGCCTGCAGTCTGAGAGAGTTTGTGTTCCCTTTACTCTCACTGTGCTCAACACTGAGTCTCCAGCAGTCCCATGAAGATGACTCTAACAGGGGTATTTCTCGTCCTTATTGGGATTATCTACACAGAGGCCAAGAGTGAGTAAACTGGTGGTGTTTCTACATGCGGAAGCTAAGAGCTGTAGATTACGGTTGGGACTTTTGGACATTAATGCAGCATGAGCAGAGCAGGATCTTAATACATTTCAGAAAGTTATAGAATATGTATGTATATATGTGTATGTACGCTTTTTCATTGAAATGAATGCTTTGTCTAATCACCACTGGATGCTCAAATCAATAACAACATATATTGGGTTGCACCAAAAGAATGGAATAGTAAAGTGCAGTCCTGAGACACTCATTACTGAGGCACTACATCATCAGTCTGTGTCTTGTAATTATTACTTTAACACAAATGAACTGTAAAAAACGGGAAAGTTTTGTTTTTAGATAGATGGAGAGGTCATATGTCTGTTGTGTGAATTGCATTCATCCTACACACTGCACTGAAGGATGTTGCCCTCACCGCTGGTTCTGTTCTGTTGCATTTCCCAGATGTACATGAGGATGTTTATCTGAGTGGATGCACAGACACAGATGGAGAGAGCATGTATGGACTGGATGGGGAAGAGAAGAGACATGTAGACTGGAAGGCTGGAAAGTATGTGAATACACTGCCTGAGTTTGCTGATCAATATGGAATTGTGGAGGGCGCATATGAGCAGGCTCTTGTTGACCAGCAAACCTGCAAGGCGAATTTAGGATTAAACATACAAGTTAATAAAAACCCAGCAGTGGCAGAGGGTGAGTTGAAATAATATCACTGATTTCATTTCTTCAGCTGGTTTTAATCATCATATGCTAAAAAGTAAAAAATCACCTCTCATCCGTGTGAGGTGCAGGATTAAGAGTAAACTTGATCTTTTAAAGAGGAATAATGCAGGATCGGCGATTTCATCTCTGGTTTCGTTTTCGTTTTTCGTTTTCGCTCGTTTTATGCTTGCATATTTCTCTGCAGAGCTTCCCCGACAGCTTTAGCGTGTATATTTATACATATATAGGCTATATATAAATATATAAATTGCAAGCGTGGTTCTTCTTGTTCCTTTCGCGTCTCTGACTTACAGATGTAAACAGCAAACGATCCTTTATCAGAAAGTTGCAAGGTTGTAATTAGCGGATAGGGACACTAGGGGCGGGAGGAAATGTGACTGTTTTCGATAAAACTGGTCAGTCAAGCAAAACAACGATTTCTAAGCGATTTTATGACTATGAAAAAGTTGCATAGGGTCTCTTTAAAGAAGAATCTGCACACTTCAAGTAGGGCTACTCTCGCATAGTAAACAAATGGAATGTTGGAACATTGGGCTCCCCGACACAAAAGCGACAGGTCGGGTTTGCGTGATCTTTTGATGATGCCGAGGGGTTAGCATTTGGAAAATGTGGATAGCGACCTGAACAGATGGGGTTTGCTCCCTACCTCTTTCCTGTCCAGACTTTCAGTCATCAAGATGAACATACTGCCTCGCATTAAAGGAGAATTCCGGTGTGAAATTGAGCTTAACTGTACCGAAACATGTTAAGGTGTACTCACACGTGTTTTAGACGCACTTTCACTCACCCCCAGCATTCCGAACTCGTTTTCAGCCTAGCTTACAGTAGGCTTGAATCTATTAGATTGGGCATTACGTAGCCTATGCAGCTAAATCGCTATTTTTAAACCATTAAAAAGCTTCCAAGTAACTCCACACTGCATTGGTAGACTTCTGAGGGTCCTGACATTTAAAAGGAGACACTGAGAACTTTGGAAATGCACAGGAAGTTTATTAAAAAAAGACTGTTTACAAGCAGTGCCTTCATAGAATCTCTCCGCTGGGCGCCATCTTGGAATCAAGTCGCGATAAGCCGACTGACGAGTACGAACGAACAGGAAGGACAGGGGAACATATTGCTAAAGTAATTCCATAGGAAATATATAGTTATACTGTCTACATGAGCATGATGAGTAACAAAGCTCAAAATGTTTGCAATATGTCCCCCTGTCTTTCCTGTTCGTTTGTGCTCGTCAGTCGACTTATCGCGACTTCACCACAAGATGGCGCCCAGCGGAGAGATTCTATGAAGGTACTGCTTGAATAAACAGTCTTTTTTAATAAACTTCCTGTGCACTTCCAAAGTTTTAAGTATCTCGTTTTAAATGTCAGGACCCTCAGAAGTCAACCAATGCAGTGTGGAGTTACTTGGAACCTTTTTAATGGTTTAAAAATAGCGATTTAGCTGCATAGGCTACGTAATGCCCAATCTAATAGATTCAAGCCTACTGTAAGCTAGGCTGAAAACGGAGGAGTTCGGAATGCTGGGGGTGAGTGAAAGTGCGTCTAAAACACGTGTGAGTACACCTTAACATGTTTCGGTACAGTTAAGCTCAATTTCACACCGGAATTCTCCTTTAATTTTGTGAGCAGTATGATCCCTTTAGCCCCACCAGTTGGATACTGGAAGAAGCTATATTCCATCATTAGTTCTTACTTATGGAACGGAAAAAAACCCAGAATTAAAGCATCTACATTACAAAGACATACACTATCGGGAGGGGTCAGTTTGCCCAACTTTGAGTGGTATTCCTGGAGTTTTGTTTTACGTCCACTTGTCAATTGGTTGAATCCAAAGATTTTGGTGTCATGGCGTCCCATTGAAGAACATCTAACATACCCACATTGTTTGTCTAGTCTGATATATTCTAACATACCCCAGAGTAAGGTCAAACGTGATTTTGGATCAATAATTTCATATCTCATGGTATGGCACAAAGTCCAACGATTTGCCAAGATCACAAATACATTCTTCGCTCAATCCCCTATCTTCAACAATTACTCTCTCTTAATTGAGAAGAAACCAATTATGTTCCCGCAGTGGAGCAATAGAGGGGTTTGTGTCCTCAAGGATGTTATAGGGAAACAGGGCCTCCGTGCATTCCATGACCTAGAGAGATCCTACAACTTATCGGGCACTTTTTATTTGTATTTACAGTTACGTACGGCAATGCGCGCTCAGGGCGTCCCTTGGGGTATGGAGATGGGGAATCATCCCCTTCATGTAATACTTGACACCAAGGGTAAAATCAATGGTATTGTCTCAGACTTATACAAATTCATAACAAAAGCATCATATAAGCCCTTATCACTTGGTATACTCTGGAAGACAGATGTTAACACCTCAGAGGACCCCGACTGGCACACAGTATGGTCAAACATATCCCTGTCATCTAGAAACCCAGATCATCAAATGATACATTATAGGTTAATCCATAGGTCTTACTTAACACCACGAAGATTACAGCAAATGAAACTCAGAGATAATCACTACTGCGACTTTTGTCCAGACAATACCATCGCTACTTTTTATCATATGGTTTGGCAGTGTCCAGAGGTTAATAGATTTTGGTATAGTGTTTCGTCCATCATGTCCAGTATTAGCAAAGACCCCATCCCTCTCTCACCATGTCTGCTTCTGCTTAATGACACATTGCTCCTAAAATTAACTATAAATGACAGGCGTCTTCTTCTGGCTGGCCTAACAGCCGCCAAAAGAATGATAGTCTGCCGTTGGAAACCACCGCATGTATTATCATTGAGGGAATGGCTATCTTCTTATCGGGATATTGCTCAGCTAGAGCTTTCCACAGCACGTTTACATTATGCCAAAACCTCTAATATTGATTGCTGGTCAAAACTACTAGAAAAAATAAATGACATGATGTAGATAAGGTTAGACTCTCTTTATATTTTATTGTTTACCTCATTTGTCTTACATAATGTTGGTCATCTCTGTTTTTTCTGCTTTTTCTCTCCTTTTTTTTTTTCCTTCCCTTGGTATACTGACTTCTGTGGATTTCATAAAATTAAGGAGGAAATCAGGCGTTACTTGATGTGCATCCAACACAACGTACAATGTCTATTGTTTTTTTGGTATTAAACATTGCACTGACCTCTGTGGAATTCGTATGAAGGAGGAAGTCAGGGTGTGTTGGACACTTTCAAGTATAATATCTATTTAACACACGAAGCCCTATGTCTTGCCTATGTGTTTTATGATTGTATGTGGATCTCTGTGGATATCATTATGATGGAGGAAATCAGCTAGGCTACTATCTAACACTATCAAAGGCACTTGTATGACATGTTCACTGCTCGGGTATATTGGTCACAAGATTCCTGGGTGGCAAAGGGAAAGGGATTGTGTGTGTGTGTGTGTCTGTCTGTCCCTCCCTTTTTTATTTATTTTTTACATTTTTTTAATGGATGTTTATATATTATTTATCTATTGTTGTTCTTTTGTTAATTGTTCACCTTGAGCGAATCATGTTAGGGGTGGGAGGGTGGGTTTTGGCTGGAGGGAGGGGGGATGAGGGGAGGAGAGGGGAAACAGGTATCAGAATAAGCCATAGACCTCTGAAGTTCGCCTACAAAAAAGCCACCATCTTTGCCCAAATAAGGAGATCCGGTATCTCAAGATTTTTCCTATGGGAAAATAACATGGGGATTTTGAATTATCGCACCTGTTAAACTCTCACGGGGACAAAGAAATTGGAAATGCAGATGTTTTGCCCTACAAAGTTTTGTCCTCTGCCTTCAAGTGCATACTGTGATCTTCGGTAGGTGAAGACGGCACACTTTGATCTTCGCTACCCCAGAGCTAACTTACAATGCAACTTGCCATAGGCAGTTAGCTTCAATTAACTCCCGGATCTCCTTATATGGGCAAAGATAGCAGCTTGGGATCCTTTTTGTAGGCGAACTCAGAGAATGTCTAATAAGGGGAGAAGGACCACTAGCGAAATACTTCCGCATGGTACTGCAACTAGAGGGCGATCGCGAGCAAGTGATGAATGAATGGGTGGCAATGGAGCTGAACCCCCCAGTACCACATTTGTCTTTATATAATTTTTTCTCCTGAAATTGCATTAATGCATGCGATGCAGGATAACTTGACTTGACAATCAGCAGACCAATGCAATTTTCAATATGTGTTGTTATTCCTAAAAACCCTTTCAAAGTTTTCATGTCACGTGACACAAGCGAACCACTTTACGGCCATAGACCTAAAAGAAGGTTCAGCTTCACGACGGTCGTAATCGGTCGCGATTGTCGCGAGCATCCATGAGCTACATGCTAGCATGTTACAGGGAAAACGGCCCATCCTTTGAAAAGCAGAAAGGACATGAGTGACTTTTATTTCATTTCCAGTGGAAAACCTATACTCAGGTAGCTACTACGACAATGTACATTAAGAAATGAAGTTGTCAACTGTGAAAAAAACGAGTTCTAGCCGCTTAGCCCCATAGACCACAATTCATTTATCACTTGCTCGGCAACGCCCCTAGCGGAATTTCAACAGATTGCAGGAACAATCCGGTACAATGGAGTTAATAGGAAGTGGACCGGCTCTCCCTAAAGGGGCTCTGGCGAACTTCAGAGGTCTATGGATACAGACGGTTAGAAGGTTGCCGCCCATATATCTATGGTTGCCGCCCCCTCTGTGGGGGAAAACATGCTAACATCGCACAGTGAAAGTGAATGGGCGAACTCGCTAACAGTTACACTTTATATATTCGTTTTACTTTCAAATGCAGCTCTGCTTGTTTCTGAACACAATGTTGTGAAGGAATTGTGTTTACCTAACTGTCCAGTGTATGCTAACAACTTAACTCACTCTCAGTTTCCCAATTTTGATGACAAGCTTCGCTGGAAGCTAATATTCGATGGTAGCTTCATTAGGTTGCGAACTAGCTAACTTTAATATCATCAGTTTAACATAACCAACGTACACATTACGTATTAAAACTATTCCCACGGACATTTTAGGAAATGTACATTAATGTGAGAATACATTTAGATGCAACTTCTGTGTATGTGGTGTTATGCCATAAGACTTAGCTTGCTAAACCGAGCTACTCAGTCCGGCCATTGACACCAGTTCTACAATGGGTGTACTCGAGACAGTTCTGGCTATTTAACTGGAATTAGCAAAATGAGGGAACTTAATGGTACTCTTAACCTCGGTGATATAGAGATAACTATCAGTCCAAACGTGGTTTAGCCGTTTATTGATCTTTGTTAAAATATTTAATCTTGGTGTTTTCTGTACTCACACCGTCCACCTCCATTAGATTGCATGCAGTGGAAACGAATGTTTTCCCCCACGGGGATGTTTCAGCCATGGTAACCACGGTAACTCAACCCACACCAGCCTCCACAAGAGCACCTGTCAACCCACTGTTTTGGAGCAAGATACCAAGAGATCTCAACGCAGCCATCTCTATGTGGAGATGGGCAGTGAGCACAGGTCCCTCTAGAGGCCATCGGGCCCTCAGGCCACCTTCATGAAGTCTGTTTCTGACAGTGTGGTCCGAGACATTCACACCAGTGGCCTGCTGGAGGTCATTCTGTAGGGCTCTAGCAGGGCTCCTTCACCTTGGATTTCTGATGTTAGATGCTGAAAGAGAGATACTTGTACCTTGGAAGGTAGTAGTTACAATTGTCAATGATGGCTTATGGTCAATGTTATCTATTGCAGCTGTGGAGGAAGAGGCCTTTTCTGAGAATGGGGGGACAAACTTCTTCAAGGTACCTACTCACAACTAGCCTGGGTGTTCCCATCCTGCCTTGGGCGGTGATTTCATTCACGCTGCTAAGGCAGTCTGGAAACTACCGCCCTAATTTTTGACTGAGATAGGGGACCAATCACAGAACAGGGGGAAAGCAAGACCATGATGAGCTATGCACAGACACATTTGATAGACATCCGTGGCGCCCAATGAACGGATCTGGGCATTTTTTCAAAAGAAAATGAACGTCTGGTTGCCAGACCACGTCTCATTGAGAAGTGGTAGGCGCTAGCCAGGCTAACTCACAACTGCATTTCCAAACTGTGCTGGAATGTCAAGTACTCGGTCGTATGCAGTGTTGATACCATGGCCATGAAACATTTCTAAATGGCTTTTCCAGTCTTAGCATATGCGGACATCCCTATATAGACAGGGAATGGAGTTTCATGATCTTTAGAATGCCTTTGAGTTGCAGCACCTTCTTTGTCATTTGAAAAGCAATTATACTGAGGAAGCTGAGCCATTGCAAGGTCTGTCCTGGTTGCTCCAAACCTCAGCTGAGATTTTGTGTCAGCCCCATGCTCAATCTTACAGACAAACTGAAGCAAAGCTGGAGGTACAGTGTCAGTAATAGCACTGTTGTGGACAATTCCTTCAAACTAACATAGTAGGCTACTGTATGGTCACATTTGCATTTGTAATATTTTGCTATTAAATTTGGTTAGCATCATTAGCATGCTGCACACATTTGTTTGAAACTCTTGCATTCAAGTTGACTGATCATCTCAATACCAATGTTTTCCAAGACTCAAAAGGGCCTGTCCCCAGGAGAAAAAGTATAACTTTGAAACTTGAACACACGTGGGGAAACTAAGCAGTCCAACCAGAAGACTATGATAAACTAGCCAACTATGCTACTTTGTTTACAATATTTCCATGCTCCAACCAGCCAGCTAAATTAAAGAGGTAGAGTTGTAATAGAAATAGTAGGCTATATTTGAAGATACAGGTTGATGGTCTACCTGCTGGGCATTACTGCCTGATGCACCTCCAACGGTGCCTTTTCAGTGCTCCCCTGACTACCTTAGTGGGCATGCTTGGGTCATCAGCTGGGGACCACCAGTCATGGATGTTTCGCTCCTTTAACCCCAGTACATCTCCTGGTGGCGGAGCGATGGCAGGGATCTCTCCCTACCACCCCCTGCTGATGCCCTAGGTGTTCGACCCCCACCCCTTATGTTTCCCCTTTAGCCACAGCCAGAAGCTACCCCTCTCTGCCTCCTCTGCCAGCTCCTTGATGGCTTTCCGACACCCTGCTCCCGTGCAGCCAATGTCACGAAGCAGGCGAACCATTGAGGACCCGACAAACCCCCTACATCCCACTTCGACAGGGCACGTGATGGCTTTCCACCCAGCCTCTCTGCATTCTGCCGCTAGGTCTGCATACTTGGCGCGTTTGCGCTCGTTGGCAGCCTCCATACCCTGCTCCCACGGGACAGTGAGCTCCACCAGCAGGATGGTCTTGCGTGGCACTGACCACATGATCAGGTCTGGCCGGAGCGACGTCTCAACAATTTCCCTGGGAAATTGGAGCTGTCTCCCCAGGTCGACCTTCATGTTCCACTCACTGCCGGGTGAGAGGAGTCTTGCTGTTGCCCTCTGGTGGGCAGGGTTGGGGCTCTCCCCGGCCCTTGCAAAAATGATGGGCAGACTCACTGGAGTGGAAGGTCTGCTGTTAGCCTCCTGTTTGCGAGACTCTGCCACCTCTGCCAGCTTCCTCAGCACCAGGTTGTGTCGCCACCTGTAACAGCCTTGGCACAATGCAGTCTTGCAGCCTGATAAGATATGCTGGAGGCTTGCGTTGATGGTATTGCAAAGGGGGCAAGGCCATTGGTGGAGGTTTCGGGGACAAGGTAGAGTGTCATACAGATGGTACGGGTTGAGAATGCTCCTTTCTTTCCCGCACATCGGGACTCCCGAAGCATCGGGACTTTAATTAAAACTGCAACCGCAAGGTGGCAACATAAGACCGCCTTAATAAAATGAAGGTTCGGCTCATACCGGAAAACACGGAAAAACCCGAAGACACCGCGCTGGTGACAAGCGGAGAAAAGAGACATCACGCTCGGCATGTCAGATTGCAGTTTCAGAGTTTTCGAATGTTTTACAGCGTAGCCTACCTCACAGCTGGCTCTCTCACTCGACGTAGCCTATAACTCAGTCAGTCCAGCAGAGATGCCAGAGCAACGTTTTGGTCAATGGAGAGGGAGAGAAATGCTCCGCATATCCGTCTCATTTAATCCGTCTCATTTAATCATTAAAATGAAGGTGATGACTGGCGAAATTATAATCAAACGACGTTTCAATAAACCATTGTTGAAATTAATGAAAATGGTTTTAGAAGCCTTCAATTCAACCTGAAAGACTCGATATAGGCAACCTTAGATTAATTCATTAATTCATTACGGTTACAAGACCGCATTTCCGTGAATAGGCTATTATTGTCAAGGCGAAGACGAAAGAGATGGACAAGATGGACATTTAGGCTACATTTATGATAGGAATACTTAGAAATGTGTAGGCCTATAGTCTATTTTAAAACGGAGGCATGTTCATTTTAACCGGCGACGCTGGGTAGCTTACCCAGCACTTTATCACAGATTTTGTCCCCACCACTTTTGACAACTGAAAATAAAATGTATTTAACAGAAATATCTTTAATAGGCCTACATGCCTATCATGTCACTTTACTTATAACCAGGCTACATGCATGGAGAAGATCGCACATTTTGTAACATTGTAACAATGGATGGTCAGTTATGCGATAGGGCAGTGAGGGTGATTCATTGTAACCATCGACTAGTAGGCCTAGCTCCGCAAAAGAAGTTTCTAGCAACTTAGAATATGTGGATCTCGTTATGCATGTTCATGTTGATTCAGAGGTAGACATAGACTACCGTGGGCTACTGTGCGTCAATATAACAGCATTTTATCATGTGGTGAATTAATGACTAACGTCAGTTTAACATGTCAGAACTTTTGATCGGCGTTTCAAGTGCATGCCGCGAATAAATGAACTCGACTGACTGAATCCTTTATATTTCTTGGTTAAGTGCGAAGAGATTGACACTCGAACTGTGGCGTAACTGGTTGAGGCATCTTAATCATATGTCAGCGACCGGGGTTCAAAACTTACTCTACGAACCTCCGGAACCCATTAAGACAAGAGGCATTATTTTATTAAAAAGTTTTGCGATTTTTTTATGATTGCGATGTCTGCTGAAAAGAAAAGTTAATATGTGAATTCGTGGTTCAGCGCGCGCACACACACACACACACACACACACACACACACACACACACACACACACACACACATTTTTACATTTACATAATAGGGCTCGGGCACACGCCTTGCATTCTAGGAATATCGCCGCCATTTGGTAGCGCACTGAACGTAATATCCATTCATTCAGATGCACAAGACAAGAAGCTGAAATATAGTAGCGATTTATTCTTTTCCTCTTGCGATCGTGGGTTGCACTGTTACACCCCACTACACAGCAACATACTACCAAGAAGGCAAAAACTAAGTAACAGGAACACACTAAAAGGCGGGAGTAAATCCATAGTAATCCATAGTAAACTAAGGAGTGAAGCTGCCAATGTGGCTGTGCCCGCGAAGTTTTGATGTCATGATCCCGAGCCCTAGTGTCAGGAAGTGTCTGTCGAGAGAGAGGGGGGAGGGAGGCAATCGTCCTCATTGCCGCATATAGGTAGGCTATAATGTCTAGTGAACTGGTTAGACAAGTGTGGGGGAGGGGGAATGATCGCACAAGACAACTGCTCTTCATGAAATGGGTAGTCTCACAGACGTTTGTCGATGTTTAAACGTAGCCTACTACATCACTTGCGAAATCGGACGTGGTACATAGAATTATTAGGCTACTGGATTTAATATAGCATAGACTTTGTTCATCCTATATTAGCCTACAGCAGGGGTCTTCAACCTTTTTCAGCTCAAGGACCCCTTGGCTGTGAGAGGGACTGAGCACGGACCCCCACACCTAGCCCACCTCAAATCCTGTCTATCATTTGGACAGTCAGTCATGAGTGCCTACTGTAGCCTACATGCACGCACGCGCGTGCGCGCACAATCTTTAACAGAAGTTATTATTAACAGGGTGTAACTAGGCCTACTGCTTTATACAACTTGTTTCTGATATTTCTTTACATATTGTTGCATAAATTCGCCCTATAATAGAATGAATGTCACAAGGGTTAACTAAGGTGGATATGTTCAGCTAAATTCAGGCAAAGCTTCATTATCTCAAACTGATACAGACAGAAAGGCTGTTACTTGTGTAAATACTACTGTACTTTGTCTTACAGAAGGAAACAAAAACACATGAGATTATCGTTATCGTTTTATTGTGATGGTAGCCTATGAAATCGCGTTGAACGTCGGATGAAATTAATTCGCGCAGAACGCCTTGACGCGCAAAGACCGCAGACTCTCGTAAAAGAAAACACAAAGCAAAACATCACACAGAACAAATAGGCTACCCCGCAAAGCTCAGGGTCCATCAGTCCCGACATTGAGCAAACGAATCAAACAGTCGGAACGTAATTTATCTCACGGAATGAAAAGAACGAGTTTGCTTATGGTCAGATGCTGCTGAAAACAAAGGTATTTTTAAACTAAAACGCACGGGAGAAAAAGTGTTCTTTAATCGCGATGATCCAACTCAATTTAGTAGGCTAGGCATATTTGAGTTGGATCAAGTATGTACGAGTCTTTTCTTGTCTGCGTTTACTGGCTATTCATGGAAGCCGTGTTGGCATCCTCTATCCGAACCTCCATGTCTGACGTGTAGCTTTTCCCCCGGGGAGTTAAAAAACCATCCATCATTCTTATTTGATTGCTAATGTGTTTTGGCATAGGTTGGCAAAAGTTACACAGGGAGGATCACATGAATGTGTTATTTAAAAACGAATATGAAGCGAATTTCTTTTGAACATTATGTTAACTAAAACCAATTTTATTTTTTGGAGGAGAAATAAAAATGCTTCAGACGAAATATTTTCGCGGACCCCCTGCAGTACCTCCGCGGACCCCCTAGGGGTCGCGGACCCCCGGTTGAAGACCCATGGCCTACAGTATATTAAAATGTAATGTGCTGCGGGGAAGCATTGGGGAAGTCAGTTTAAGTTGTCCTGTAACAATTTGCCTCTTATTATAATCAAGAGTATGCAGCCACTACGCACATAATAGTCTAGGTTACGGGTGGATGCGAGCAACCCCATGCAAAAGAAGGCCTTAAGTTAACGGACTGAAGGCCTGTTTACATGTCAAACATGCATTAAATCTAAGAAACGAAAAACACAAATATCATGTATTGTGTCGTAAACAGTTAATGACTTCGTGGCCACTATGCGTAACTGCATCGCGCAGTGAGCTGAAGGATAGGAGGACCGACACTTATTAACACAAAGCTTTGTAAAGCACTAACAACCACCCCTCAAAGTTCATTGTCCATAAGTCCAAACAATAAGTATAAAAATCCGACAATCCAAAACGATAACGAGATCTCCCAGAAACGAAAAACAAGTTTGTTGAGTAGCCTAGTCCTTCCAACAATCTCAGCTTTTGCGTTTGTTAGATAAAAGGCATTCTGTCCTGCTGTATTCCAATGAGAAAAAATCATCCACAAGGTAGGCTAAGGGTCACGGTAATGCAGCATGCAGGAATCCATATACGCACAAAACGAATGAATGGGTTATATCGGCCAAAACGAATGAATGGGTTGGGAGAGTCGTCTGGCTGTGTCAGCAGACTGCAGTCGGTCTCGAGGGGTTAAATAGCGCACATACTTGAATTTTAATCTGAAGAAGACGACACGAAAATAAAATCAAATCAAAAAAGAAGGATTTCAAGTGTGCAAATCTTTTTCCATTTTTTTTATGATTTAGCCTACTCTTGTTCTGCACCTTGACCGGGGATGTGCACAAACTTTTCTACTACACTTGAATTTTAAACCAACTCTTCTCTAGCCTATATCCTATAGCCATACTTTAATAATCAGATGTTATGCTCATTTTTGTAGGCTACACCTCACAGCACGCACGCAAATGCTGCTTTTGCACATCTACAATATTGGCCAGGCTATATAGAATAGGCTTTTAGGACTGTATTTTGCCTTCGTGCAACTTTAGTAGTGCTCAATCTAAATTATTGTCAGTAAGGATAGGTCATATTACCAAATGGCGAACCTCGAAAATTATTTAGGATATAGAGCCGTGTCCATTACGCATGCTGTTATTTTTAGGCTATTGTTTTATTTGAGTGTTTTTGTCTACCATGGCAAACATAGTTGAAACGTTCGCTCTAAACTTATGTATTTCCAATCGGCTTTCACAAAACCGATGAGGTCCAGATCTCAGTGGCCTCATAGCTGCCTACAGCCATGCATAGTAAGCCTAATGATAGCCTAATAGTTATGACATTAATAGCCTTTTAATGACCTCATGTCGGAATGGCACGTTGTTTGAAAAAAAAAAAGTTAAATAGGCCTAGGCCTACCGCCGAGTGGGGATATGTCGGAATGAACAGCGGATACCAGCTGGGTTGTAAAACATTACTGTATTCGTTGATCTTATCGATGCAGTCCTTGCGGCCACTTCTCCCCATCGTAGGAAACTTTCTGTTTAGTGTTGACAACACAAAGGCCTTCACGTTGTGTGGTAGTGCTTGCTTGCCCTTCGATCCATCCCAGTTGGTGGTTTTGCACCTGTCCCTGAGTTATAGTCTATATGAGTAAGCGCTTATGCTCTAACCGCATAATAAAAGAAGCACCTGCAGCAGTGCTTATGGCAAGGCTATTAACACCTGTCACTGAGCTATGGACAAGCAGTTATGCTCGAAAATTATCATAATAACCGACACACCTAATTGTATGGCTCTATGTTTAAACACATCAAATTAGCAAGCATTTCCGCAGCAACGTTTGCTTTCTTTTTCTGTCGGTCCGCGGTTGCTTGGTCAATTGCGCAGCAAATTATCAGATCACCGGACCTAATTTCACTGCATGTCTCGCGGACCAGCAGCAGTCTCCACGTTTCGCGGCCCATAGTTTGAGAAACGCTGCATTAAAGTGTCATTAGGTTGTAGGCTATATGTTTAGTGATTTCTTTGTGTGTTTTTCATTGTAGTGTGTGTGCATTGAGTAGTTCCTTAAAATACGGAACAAAGAGCGTCCCGTATCTGTTAGAAGACTAACTATTACTTATATATTTCTTATAACGAAACGCGAAGAAAAAATACGAGGACTGACCATCTCGTTTCTCCACGTTTCCCCCAATACCATGCGACAAAGACAAATAAATATGATTTGACATTTAAGCTGATTGCTGACAAATTTGCCACACAATTCGGGAGAAGCAGCGGACAGGAGCGCCACAACAAGCAAGCACTTCTAGCCCAAATTAACATGGCAACGTTGCCTATGACTAAAGTGTCTAAGTAGGCTAGTCCTACTAATATTACATTTGATTGGTAGCATGTTTGTAGCGCGCCAGTTTACTCATCCCCTACATCAAAACAGCTTAGAATCAATCAAAGAATTAGCTGTGTCGGCGTTAGGCTGTAGGCGATTTTCTAGAACCATTTTCATTCATTTCAACAATGGTTCATTGAAACGTCGTTTGAATAATTTCGCCAGTCATCACCTTCATTGTAATGATTAAATGAGATTAAGGAGTCGACTATTGACGGATATGCGGCCTTCATCATTTTGAAATGCGGGATGAAACTTTCTGCCACCTGGTGGTTGTTTGGGTACATTGCCTTAGCCTCGAAAAAAATCGGCTTGACGGCCTGCGGGATCTCTTCGGGAGTCCCGCGGGAGAAGGTGCATTCTCAACCCGTACCCATTGTAGGTGGATCTGATCAGGAAGCTGAGCCTGGCTTGGGGGATCTTCCACAGATCAGACCATGACATGGGCCTGTCTGTGACGCCTTCCCATCAGTGGCGGTTGCTGCTCATTGGAATAGGGGAAGCTCTGATAAAAATGGTCAACTATTAAATTAATATTATTGCTGCTATATTGTTATTTGAGGGGGAAATATATCCTAAAACAGAATAGACCAAACAGTAGCCTATAGACGAATCCGGCACTGGATTCGTCAGATACGTAGCGTTCTGAGACATTGCAGCTGGCTTGGTTAGATTAGAACTAAGCTTACATTTTACCAGTTCACTTTGGGGGGTTAAATATGCTATTTGGTAGCCTACTAGAGTTATAGTACGTGACTATTCTACGTTCATATGCCATGCTGTTTTATTTGGAATCTCCCATGGTGGGGAATGCTATCAAATAGCTTATAAAATTCAAGTAAACATTAGCAATTTAGCCAAGCAACACAGTTATTATAGCGAGCTATGTGGCTAGCCTACAACTTAGCCTAAACACACAACTGAAACAAAGGCAAATCACGAACTCTGTAACTCCACATTACGGTTTTATTGATAGGATATGTTGTGTACAACATGCAATAGAATTAAACATTTGAGCCTTGCCTCTCGAGTTCACCTGCCAACCCTGTAAGGTTCCGTAACTTTCACGCATCCCTGAACTTGAAACCAGAGCCCGTCTCTGTTGAAACTTCCTGTGCAATCGCGAAATATGCTTGTCAATCAAAAAAAATGACGGTTCCTCCAATCATCATACAGAAGCTCGGCATCCGAGCCATCCCACTGTCCCATTCACCCCCAGAGAGGCCGGGCTTCCCTGGATATGACGATTTTGCGGCGTTTATCCAATATTAATCTAGCTTTTCCTGCACTAAGACCAGCCCACTCCGTAGTGCCATCGAAGTCCAGTGAGGCCGAGCCTCTATGGGGATTTTAATGGATCGTGTCGTCACAGCAATGCATTAGACGTGCGAAATCACGATAGATGACAGGCAAAACCTTGTTGCAAAACTAAACTATAACGATATAGCCATGAAGTTGAACACGTTTTTAGCATGTTCTAGTTGGAATATTAGGCTTGCTAATGTAGCTGATAATAGGCATTATTTCATGCAATTTCCCGTGATATTTTACAGGAGGCTGAGCCTCCCCTGCACTCAATGAGCAATCGCCTCTGCTTCCCATGACAGCCAGCCTCCTTGCCGGTTCTGAGACACTGCTTTGACATGGAGACGCTCCTGCTCTGTCCTTGCCACTTCTGCCACCACCATGGCTCTTCACTGGTCTTTTGAGGCTTTTGACCAGAAGAGAGGGGTGTCATTTCTCCCCAGTCCTGCTCGACCCTCCTGGACTCTTCCAACAACCTCACGATGTTTCAGCCTGCTGACTGCCATGTCGACTGCCTCTTGGGCTTTCCACTTTCTCCCTGTTCGTACCTGGGAGCCAGCTGCTCTCACCAGTTGGTCAGTGGATTCCCTCAGCTCCAGCACCATTCGCACCTTCTCCTGTCTGTATCCCTGGCTGATGGATCGCAGTGGCAGTTGCAGCATGTTCCTACCGAACAGACCTACATCTGAGAGGCATCTCGGCAGTCCCAGCCACTTCCTGATGAACGAGTTTGCTAGCCCGTCCATCTTATCTGCCACAGAGGAGGGGACTTCGCTGATCTTTAGCGGCCACATCACCCTTGGGTATAGTATGAACTGGTAGCTCCATACTTTATACTTGCCAGGGAGCTGACTCTCGTTGATTCTGGCCAAGCCATCTGCAAGCTGCTTCCTCGCCGTTTCCCCCATCTGTCTATCAGAGAGGTCTGCCATGTACGTCCGACCCAGGCTACGGACGGGCTGACTAGCCAGCAGTGGGATCTCCTCTCCGCCTGCGACAAAGATGGTCTGGTCGCTTCTGACCCCTTTCCTGAGGGACAGACTACGTGATTTGGCAGGTTTGATCTTCATCCTCGCCCAGCTCACGAGCTCAGCAATCCTCTTCAGCAGTCTCTTTGTACATGCTGCTGTCTGGAGAATTGTGGTGATGTCGTCCATATAGCCTCTCATTGGTGGTAGCCTTAGACCTGATGGTAGCTTCACTCCTCCGACTACCTTCCTTGCCCCTATGAGGATGATCTCAAAGGCTGCGACAAACAGGATGGGAGAGATTGAGCATCCCATGGCAATGCCAACTTCCTGTCGTTGCCAGCCTGTGGTGAAGTCTTGGTGGGCACAGCACATCTGGAGGTCTGCAAAGTACCTGGTCACCAGGGTGCGAATGCTGTCAGGTATGTAGAAGAAGTCCAGAGCATACTCGATGAGCTGGTGGGGGACAGATCCATAAGCATTGGCAAGATCTAACCACACCACATGCAGGTCGTCTCTCTCTCCCTTTGCTCTCTGAATCTGCTCCCATATGACTGCCGAGTGTTCCACACACCCTGGGAAGCCTGGCACACCAGCCTTCTGGCAGCTGGTGTCAATGTATCCATTGCCTGTGAGGTAGCTGGTCAACCTCTTGGCCAGGATGGAGAAGAAAATCTTCCCTTCAACATTCAGGAGCGCAATGCTCCTGAACTGGCTGATGGTGGTGGAGTTTGCCTGCTTCGGGATGAAGACGGTGACTGCTCTTTGCCACTGTGAAGGGATGATTTGATTCTTTCAGGCCACTCTCAACAGCTTCCATAGATGTTTCAGGATCCCTGGGCAATACTTATACAACTTATAAGGTATCCCATTTGGGCCTGGGGCTGAGGCTGCTCTTGCTTTCCGGACAATTTCGGCTGCTTCGCTAAACTTGGGCAGGTCAGCGTCGAAATAGCATCTATAATTTGTAAACTATATTCTAGACAGAGAAATAAAATAAATGATATTCGAGAGTAAGCTTCAATAAACAATATTTGAGTGCAATCCAACTGTTTATGGCCGCCATCTTGGAAAATAGCCTTACATTTTTTTTTAACCATTTGATTTACCATGTCAAAATAACATACAAATTGATGCCTAGATCATTTAAATACACCCAGCCATCAAAGTTTAATAGCAAAAATGTTTTTCTTACATTTGATGTGGCGGCCATCTTGAAAAATGGCCGCCATGTTGGATTTTCAGGTGGCTAATGTGCTTTTCTCAAAAAGTAGGTTCTATGGATTATTCATGCCAATTGTTGTGCTTGTACCACAAAGTGAACGATTGTCCTGGAATATGGACTTATGCTGCATTCACGTGCTATGGAAAAGATGATATTTTCCATTTGTGAACTGGTAGTTACCAGTGTGTTGTGTTCAAGTGCTTTTTTGCCGTACTGTTAGGAAATGAGTAAATTGCCTGTCACTCATCACTAGAGACGTCTTTTTAAAGCAAGTCACGTCACTCGGCAGCCATATTGGCCATGGGGTCGGGCAGCGACTTTGACCGGAACAAGACCAGGCTCTATCTAAATGAATGGGGAGAGAGCTGGATGTCCATGTTCCGCGGTGTAAGAGACATAAAAATCACATGTTTGAAATCACGATGAAAATCAGACTGAAATTGCTGAAAAGGTTTGGTGGTTTTGTATCAAATTAACGCTTAAAAAGCCTTTTTCTTTCTGGTAATTTTGGACTGCGCATGCTCTATTCTTCACGACGCAGCTTTCAAAAAGCGTGACCGCCAAGGATCGGCCAAATGATTGGAGCAACGGCACTGGAAGAGGCGGGACATGTGCAAACCATAGCAAACCGGTGTAAACAACCGCCATCTTTCGCGTTACGAAGTTACCCCTTGCTTTTCAATGGGCGATTTTTCCAGTGCAGTGTCTCCTCATATATAAGTATCTCTGCTAGAGACTCCTATTTACTGCTAGCTAGCATATCGCTCTGGGTAGGTAACACCATACCATAACAGCTTTTTAGAAATTGAAACTGAGTGTTAAAGCATTATATTGCAATTGTCAATGACACAACATTGTATAGGCTACAAAAACGATCTGCTAACAGTAGCAAAAAATGTTTAGTAGTGCACAACGCTATCATTCACAACTCTTCCGCCATGTTGAAAATGTCAAAGGTTATCTCATCTCGGCAACTCGTCCATCAAAATATTCTACGAGTTGCCCAGTGGAAAATACCACATGAGATGGTGTTCATGTGCATTTTTGACCTCGGCTTTTGGTATTTACCATAATTACCATAGCACATGAAGGCACCATTAATCTGCCGCACTATTTATTAATGTGAGCGCTCATTCAATATGTGCGCGTCTGCACAAGAACCGATCATAAATATATTTCTCAACAAGGTTGTAAAACACTATCCGTTCACTAAATGCTTAATGGCGTGTAGACAAATAGGCATGCATAAATTGGCTTTATCACTATTTATTATTTGCAATTTCTCTCGACGCGTCTCTTCGTCCACGATGTAGTGTGACTGTAGGCAGACTTGTACTTCATAGGCCTGAGCATTCATGGAATTTGTCTTCGCTTACAAACTAGCGGTTGTATGTGTTCACTGAACAAAACTTAATTTGAACAGATATTAGTGCTGAAACCGTTCAGAATTCTTCACTTTCTGCTGACGAAACAATGAATGTCCACCAAGGGGGAAAAGTGAGATTTCGCGAATTTGGCTACAGCGGACTGTACTGCCACCTTGTGGCGGTAAGTTGTAATACATTTCACGAAGAGCGTGAATTAGGCAACGCGTGAAAGAAACGGCCACCACAATTTAACGCCTACTGTAGTTGATAATACTTAGATTTATGAGGCATGAGGCATATAAAGAGTTTAAAGGGATAGTTCGGGTTTTAAGACACGAAGTTATATGGGTTCCCTGTCAGCAACGTTGTGCATCAGCAATGACTTACCCCCCGACAGCGTCCTGTGAGCCGAGATCCAGCCGGTTTTTGATGCTGAGGAAAGTAGTCCGGCAAGTTTCTGGGGTCACGAAAGTAAAGTGTTTTTCTTCTCAAAACCATACGTGTTCAAAAGAGTGATATATTTGCACCACAAAAACGTTGTCCAGGAAAAATTCAAACCTCGTTATCTTGGCACTATTTTTCTCGATTCCTATCACTGCGCGCTACTGACAGCTGGACAACGTTTTTGTGGTGCAAATATATCACTCTTTTGAACGCATATGGTTTTGAGAAGAAAAACACTTTACTTTCGTGACCCCAGAAACTTGCCGGACTACTTTCTTCAGCATCAAAAACTATCAAAAACCGGCTGGATCTCGGCTCACAGGACGCTGTCGGGGGGTAAGCCAGTGCTGATGCACAACGTTGCTGACAGGGAACCCATATAACTTCGTGTCTTAAAACCCGAACTATCCCTTTAACTGCTTTGTCTCTCCCACGCTGTACCATGCTGCTCTGCCATTGGTCACTGAAGATCAAGTAGTGTGAGTCAGGAAATTAGTTGTGTCTTCATGTCAGGGTGACACTATTTTACTCTTTTATGTCCTTCCTCCAGCACCCCCGATGAGCTCCATCTACCCCAGAGATGATGTGATGGTGGGTTCTGAGAACACTCTCATCTGTCTTGTGACTGGGTTCTACCCCCCTCAGCTCAACGTGACGTGGACCAAGAACAACCACATAGTGACTAAAGGAGTGAGCACCAGCCAGCTGCGGATGAATGTTAACGACGGCTCCTACAGCCAGTTCTACACGCTGCAGTTCACCCCTCAGCCTGGGGACATGTACACCTGCACTGTGGAGCACCAGGCTCTGGAGCGGCCCATGACCAGAGAGTTTGGTAATACGTTGAATCATATTTCTATATCCAGACGGGCTCATAAAACTTGTGTGAACTTTAACCTGTTAACCGCAGTTAGATGCTGGTTCTATTTTGTTGATGATGATTTAGCAGTTATGAAGAGTTAGTGTTCTTATATTGCTGTGTGTGTGTGTGTGTGTGTGTCCTCTTCAGATGTGGAGGAGGTATCTGAGCCCAGTCTTGGTCCATCAGTGTTCTGTGGAGTGGGTCTGACTCTGGGGCTGCTGGGAGTGGCTACCGGAACATTCTTCCTCGTCAAGGGCAACCAGTGCAACTGAAATTGCAGTCAACTGTGGCTTTGTGTTCAATCAAATGGTGTATAATATAGGCTACATCACACCTGTCTGATATTTTCTATTACTACAGGTTGTCTCTCTGAACATTATTATTTTAAGGGGTGATATAGGTGAGGCTAAGTGATTTATAACATAACTCTTTGTAAAATGTGATCACAGGGAAACGAGTGGGAAGTATGTGTATGTTTGGACGTAATGATCAGGCCAGGGGCTGGGCCTGTCCAGTTACTCTTTCTGGCACAAACGAATAAAGAGGACACACTCTACCCTGGGTGAAGGATATTTATTGGATCAGCCGTGAAGCTGGTTTGAGTTGTGTGACACACTTTATACAGCAGAACAGAAATGTAAAAACCCCCAGATACGCAAATACTGTTATGATGACCCCCATAAACACATCCCATCTCATCAGCACATGTATGTAAGGATTTGGGGCCGGTTTCCCGCTAATGTTCCCTCTTAGTGAGCTATGAAGACTCCAAAGGTATAACTTAAGTTGTTTACCTTTATAGTCGTGGTTCCCAAACTGTCACTTTGGAGTCTTCTTAAAGGGATATTCCGCCATTTTTGGACATAAGCTCATTTTCCACCTTCCCTCGAGCAAAACAATCGATATTTACCTTTTCCCCGTTCATCCAGCCATTCTGTGACTCTGGCGATACAACTTTTAGCTTCAGCCTAGCATAGATCATTGAATCGGATTAGACCATTAGCTTCCCGCCTGCTAGCATCATGCTTAAAATTGACTAAGATTTCCTGGTAATTTTTTCCATTAAAACCGTGTCTCTTTTCAAGTTAGAAAGTGCAATAACTGAATAACAACTGAAATGAAACCTGGCGTTTTTCAAGGCTGATTTGACATGGAACTACACTCTCATCTGGCGTAATAATCAAGGGAAGTTGCAAACGTACCATGGGTGCACTGATATCACACACTACTTACTGCTTGTTGCCTATGGGGACTATTTTCAGATATCACTGCGCCCATGGTAGGTCTGAAATGACCCAAGGATAAAACGATTACATTTTGGGAGTGATCTGTATCACCGTCTGGATGCAGGAGGCGGTTAGGCTATGTGTTCACTTGGCGGAGATTTGCGCTCTCTGAGTGCTTTTCTAGTTAAAATAAAAGTAGCATTTCTTTAACGGAGTGATTATTTGCACCTGGGTGTAAATAGTGGAATGCTGGCATTTTCTTACTTGCACCCAAACCTAAAATGCATGCAATCCAACATGGCCGGCCATCTTGAGAAACGCGATATACAGTATATACAGTGCCTATAGAAAGTCATCATACCCTTTTGAAATAGTTACCCTTTTTGTCTTACAGCCTGAAATCAAAACCCATTTAAAAAAAAAATCTTTTCCAGTTTTATTTACAAATTTAAGCTGTACAACATCAAAATAATAATAAAAAAGTCAACAGCTCTGAAAATTAGTAAAAAATTGGAAAAGTCATCATACCCCTGACTTAATACTTTGTAAAGCTTCCTTTTTCTTTCATTACAGCCATCAGTCAGTTTGGATATGTCTCTATTATAGCTTTGCACACCTAGATTGAAAAAGGGTAACCTTTTGAAATAGTTACCCTTTTTGTCTCTATTATAGCTTTGCACACCTAGATTGGGGAATATTTGCCCAATTTTCCGTGCAGAATTGTTAAAATTCAGTCAAATTCTGTAGGGAATGGCGATGGACTGCTCTCTTGAAATCAATCCACAGATTTTCTATAGGATTTAAGTCAGTGCTCTGACTTTGCCACTCAAGGATATTCACCATCCTATCCTTAAGCCACTGCTTTGTTCTTTTGGCAGTATGTTTAGAATCATTGTTGTGTTGGAAGGCGAATGACCTGCCCATCTTCAGCTGTCTACAGGGATTAAAGCAAAAAAAAATCCTGAGCCTGAACTTTTTTAGACTCGTGCATGCGACTCTATACGACACTATGTTGGTTGATCGATTGGAAACCGGTTTACTTTTTGGAGTGTTTGCACACGACACAGGCCTTGTTTGTGATGTTGGACCCCAAGAAAGGCCAACTACAATATGCTACATGTAGCATTTAGGATTTCTTTTTATATCAAGTTTTGCTGCTAATCTTTGTCTTTGACAGGTTACAAATTGACCTACAATCATAAGGTGTCATGTTGTCAGGGTATGTGAAATTGGAAGGCAGGCATTTGAAGAATAAGATTTAGTTGCAACCATTTAAGTTAAGGTAGACAATGATTCTCTTTCTAAAGAGTAATAACAGTGTTTCCCCACAGATTAGAAGGCAATATGTGGTGGTCGCCTCATGTCTGACACTTTGCTTTCACATAATGTGAATTTATTTATTTAATGATGATTTTTTTAACAAGACGTAAAGCACACACACACGTGTAATTATTTATATACATTCTGTATACTGACATTTCTGATATTCATAACAGCAAACTTTATGCAGCTTATAGCCTGCTATTCATATTACAACTCCACCTCTTAAATTCAGCTGTTTGATTGAAGCCTCGACATATTGTAAACAAAGTAGCATAGTTGGCTAGTTTATCATACTCTAGCTGGTTGGACTGTTCAGTGTCCCCACGGGTGTTTAAGTTTCAAGGTAAGCTCATACTTTTTCTCCTTGGGACAGGCCCTTTAAATCTTGGAGTTGAAAAACATTGGTATTGAGATGGTCAGTCAACTTGAATGCAGAGTTTTAATCAGATGTGTGCAGCATAGCCTACTAATGATGCTAACCGTATTTAACAATAATTCAGCTAGTCGTCTTCTGTGCGTCATTGCGTTCACGATTGTGAATGTTTTGTTTGGATTAAATGTGCATGTCGAGGGGCGGGTGTCCATTGAGTGCGCACTAGAGCGGGCCAAGGAGAATTCGTTTACTTCCATACGGTTTGGTAAAGTTGCATGCATAGTCTACACAATTTGCGGAAGAACTTATGCTTCCACCCGCAGCGTCAGGTGCATTAGTGCTTCCAGGGATGATCTCGTTATGGAGACAGACGCGGTGTGCACGAAGGAGTCTGTGTCTGAGTGTGTGTGTGTGAGTGTGTATTAAAGGGTGCGTGACGCGTGAGTGACAGAGAGGGAGAGCAGGGAAAGGAAATTCAGCTTAACGAATGCTGCGTGTTTTTCAATGGCGTTAACAAATAAATAATATTTTAAAAAATGAACGCAGTCAATGGCCGCACGCCGGAATTCCGGCACGGTGCCGGAAAACTTTAATCCCTGTGTCTAGGAGAGGGACGCAGGTTTTCCTTAAAAAATTGGGTGTGTTTGGGTAAACTGTGTTTGGTTAGCGACTGGAGCTCAGTCCAAAAAGTTCAATCTTAGTCTCCAAAAAGTTCAATCTTAGTCTCATCTGACCATAATAGCTTTTTCCACATGGTAGCAGAATATTCCAGATGTGTTTTTGCACTGAACTCCAAGTGCTATGTTTGGTGAAAACCAAACACAGTACACCACCCAAAACACACCATACCTACTGTGAAGCATGGTGGGGGCAACATTATGTTTTGGAAATGGATGCTGCCAAGTACATCCAAATAAGGAAAACCTGCGTCCCTCTCAATCTAGGTGTGCAAAGCTATAATAGAGACATATCCAAACTGATTGATTGCTGTAAAGAAAGAAAAAGGAAGCTCTACAAAGTAGGGATGCAACGGTTTTCAATAATTTATTGAACCGTTCGGTTTGGCCTGTTCGGTTCAATAGACTCACCTAAACCGCAATATTTCGGTATACGCGACATTAAACTTTTTATTTAATACAAGGTTATTGCGCGCGCCTAGCCTGGGAGCGATAGAGAGGAGTGCTTAGGACCCGGGGGATGCGTTTTCTCTGACTGTTCAGCTTGCCTCTCGTCAACCTTGCAACAACCAATCAGAATTTTACTGAATTTCCCAAGAGCCAATAAGCGCGTTGAAATGCAAATGAAGGAGTCATGTGAGAAGAAACAAACTTTACCGGCGGCTGCATGATCATGGCGACATTTGAAGTAGCCCACGAACAAGGCAAAAAGACCGTCAGTAAACAAAGCACAGTGTGCATTGCAAGCACTGCTTCACAACGATCACCTAATAAAGATAACACATCCAACATGTCGGCCCACTTGCGCCTTCATCACCCGGCTGTAACCTTAAGTGGAGCAGCACGGAGAGTTAGTTTGCCACCGAAAACCCAACCATCCATTGCTGCAGCCTTTCGACAACAATATTCCTATAATTCCCAAAGACATAACGAATACGACGGCGTATTAGGGCCACGTATATATACTTTGTAAAGACGCAAATTTGCCACTTTAGAAGGTCGAAAATTTGCCACATTATAAAGTCTGTGTGTAACAGTGTAACCGGTGGTTTCTGCCCTGCGTTGATTGCTCGCTAGAGCAGCCTAAGAAAGCGTGACGCCGACACTGCTGAGTGTATTCTCTTTTTGATAGTTTACTGGAAAATATTGTAGGGATGGGAGGTTATAGGAGATGGGGAGGCTGACATGTCATTCCAAACTCGGGTCATTTATTTTCCTGACGTTGTACATGCTAGGCTACGGGCAGCGGGAGGTGTCCACTCGAAAAACAATAAACTCACTGCTAAATCAGTCAATCGCTCGTCCACTCGTCAATCACACAACTCTCTCGCACACACACGCACACACACACACACACACACACACGACAGGAGACACAGGGGAAACAGACACTTTGTGAAGTGGCAAATTTGCCACTTTCTTCTCGGAATATTGCCCCCCCCCCCCCCCCTGACAACAGGTTGCAATAATGTTCATTTCATTGTTCTAATATTTTTAATGCTGCACTGCACTTTTGTCTATGTTTACATTTTTTACGTTCATAAAAGAGGACAGGGCAGGCACTCCCAAATCAAATATCCATTTGAAACTACACATAATACTACCTCACCAATTATTTTGAGAAGATTTTCAGAATTGTTCACTACTTTTTTGAGGGTGTATAACAGTTAAGTATTTTCTTTAAATGTGTGAAGAACAGTGAGTTTATTAAATAAATAACTACACATTACTTTATGCTGCACTGCACTATGGATAGCCTAACATTGCCTGTTTATGACAGAAGGCAATGATGGTGTTCTTTTCTTTTAATACATTTTTGTGATTCTGCTTCATCTGTGTCAGGCTATGCATTTAATATTTTCTCTGCAAGTGTAAGTAGAAGCACATTGTTGATTTGAAATAGAAAAGGCAAATATAGCCTCCTGTATGCTAGAGCCAAGATAATATTGATATATTGAAACCGAACCGTTACCGTGGCCCAAAAACCGTGATACAAACCGAACCGTGGCAAAACTGTACCGTTGCATCCCTACTACAAAGTATAAGTCAGGGGTATGATGACTTTTCCAACCCTGTTATTCTAGTTTTTATTATTTTTTTTATTAATTTTCAGAACTGTTGTCTTTTTCTTTCATTATTTAGATTTTGTACAGCTAAATTTGTAAATTAAACTGGAAAAATATGTTTTTAAAATGGGTTTTGATTTCAGGCTGTAAGACAAAAAAAGTAACTATTTCAAAAGGGTATGATGACTTTCTATAGGCACTGTACTGACGGTTGGAGATGGTCTACAGTGAGTACGGGTTGAGAATGCACTTTTTGCCGCGGCAATCCTGAAGAGATCCCGTAGGCTGTCAAGCCGACTTTTTTCGAGGCTAAGGCAATGTACCCAAACAACCACCAGGTGGCAGAAAGTTTCAACCCGCATTTCAACTGCATTTAATGATCAATGTAAGTGAAGGGGTACAATACCGCATATCCGTCAATAGTCGACTCCTTTAATCTCATTGATGACCGACGAAATTAATCAAACAACGTTTCAATAAACCATTGTTGAAATTAATGAAAATGGTTTTAGAAAATCGCCTACAGTAGGCCTATTAGAAGGAAATTGCCTTCAGTTCAACCTGAAAGACTCGATAGGCAACCTTTAAATTAATTCACTAGATTAATTCAGCGGTTACAAGACCGCATTTCCATGAATAGGCTCGTTGTCAAGGCGAAGACGAAAGAGATGGACAAGATGGACATTAGGCTACGTTTTATATGCTAGGCCTACTTAGAAATGTTATTTATAGACTATTTTAAAACGGAGGCATGCATTCATTTTAACCTTTCATTTTAACCATTAATCATTGTACATGTACCCAGCACTTTTTGTTATCACAGATTTTGTCCCCACCATTTTTACATTGCATGTCAATGCAATGTACTGTTATCACTGTTCTTCTTCTTTTTATTATTATTACATTGCATGTTAAATGCAATGTACTGTTATCACTGTTCTTATTATTATATCTTCCGACCAAAATCAACGGTTAATGACGCTAAAACCACTGAACCGTTTCACGTCATTCAAACACTCCTACAAAGGTCTTGTAACGGAGATTTGACGATTGTATTTTTCACATTTGTAAACTTTATACTTTTTGAGATATTTACGAGAAAATAATTAAACACTCCCATAGACTTAACATTGAGACGCTGTGGCGGCAAAGATTAATTGTTACGTCAGTGCTCAGCTGTCAGTAATCAAGGATCTTTGATCCAACGCCATGCCACCACTGCACTAAACCAGGCTAAACCTGAATGTTATGTCTACTCATTAAGCTGTAACAGCTATGAAAACATTCTACCATGCCGATATCGTCTTGTCTCCCGTTAGGCTACTCCTTACTTGATTTGTTTATATCGTTACAGTAACCGGTTTGCTCTTGGTAACGTTATCAACAGCTAAAGACAATCTAACCTAACAACCCAACCTCATTCTAAAAACGTTTCCCTGGGAACATTTTTGCAGACCTAGCAAAACGTACCTCCATGTACATTTCCAAAACGTACCTCCATGTACACTTTTCCAAAACGTACCTCCATGTACATTTCCAAAACGTACCTCCAGGTACATTTCCAAAACGTACCTCCATGTACACTTTTCCAAAACGTACCTCCAGGTACATTTCCAAAACGTACCTCCATGTACATTTCCAAAACGTACCTCCAGGTACATTTCTGATGCCAGCAGGGGGTGCTAAAGAGCGACGTTTACACATTGTTTACTACAGTTAGGTCTGGTCAAATATCGCAGCTCGTGTAGCACTTGTGTTTGGCCAGTAAAAACTACACTCCTAGGATTTCTAGATTCCTAAGCTGTGTAATAACTACAATCTGAAACAGAGATATGGCAAACTATATGCACTTTATTTTGTACAGTTCCCTTTTTGTTGAGTGAAAAGAAAATAATGAATGTGTATGATTATTAATAAAATGTTGCTGTGGAATGTATGGATGTAGAAGGCAATTCAAATGTAAACATGACAAATAAAGTATCACAGTATCAAATCCCTCACAATACAATAAACAATGTCATGGTGAGAGCAAATTCAGTTCCGTTGGATTCAAATAATAAGCAAAGTCCCTTTAAAAGAAAAAGTAGAAAGTCTCGTTTGGTATAAAAGTAAAATTAAAACGTCCCTTATGGTATAAAAGCAAAATTAAAAAATAGATTCCGATGTGCTCCTTTCTGCGTAGGAAAATAACTGCTTATCCGTAATCCACGTGCGATGCTGGAAGTTCACGCAGACGGCGAAGAAACCTTGCTGCAGTTGGCCACACTGCAGCAGCCTGGGTGGGTGGTCGACACGCGTAATCTCTTGGGACAGGCGCGCCATCGTAGTTGGTCTGAAATCCACTGAATCTCTATCCCGTAATAAAAACCAATCTACACAGAAAAGAGTAACAGTTACAATCAGACATTTCTTTTCTATGAGATCTCATTTAAACTTTCTTTTCTAATAGCATCAAATTCTCAACAGGCACAACGCCGTAATACTGCCATAAAAGGAGACAACATCTCAGCTGCAGCGTACTGATAACTAGCACAATTGAATAGAATATAATAGAATAGAAGAATATATACTTTTTTGATCCCGTGGGGGATATTTGTTTCTCTGCATTTAACTCAATTTAACCGAATTAGTGAACACAGCGCACACACACACACACACACACAGTGAGGGGAATCACACACTAACCCAGAGCAGTGAGCTGCCTGCCCAACCAGCGGCGCTCGGGGAGCGGAGAGGGGTTAGGTGCCTCCCTCAAGAGCACTGACTTCAACCGTGGTGGACTGCTCGGAGATCGAACCGGCAATCCTCCGGTCACAAGCCCGAAGCCCTAACCAGTACACCACGGCTGCCCCAATAGTTAGCCAGCACGGCTAACAAACCTTGAGCAGACAGTATGTACATATAAATAGTTCGGCAACACACCCGTAATTCACAAGGAAAATGTACAAGGATACATGTTTCACTTTAAAGTAGCCTATCGACTAACTGTCGAACTAACATCAATTGCTGCAAGCTAATATCACAACGGGAGTTTTTAAGAATAAGAATAGAATAAGTCTTTAATTGTCCACCAAGGTGGAAAATTGTCTTTGGCTCACCCAAAACACAGGATAAAACAGACATGTTTCACAGACACATTGTTGGACATACAGCAACTGGACATACAGCAACATACAGCAACATAGCAACTGAACATACAGCGACTGGACATACAGCGACTGAACATACAGCAACATATGGCAGCTGAATATACAGCAACTGAACATACAGCGACTGGACATACGGCGACTGAACGTACAGCAACATAGGCAGCATATGGCAGCTGAACATACAGCAACTGGACATACAGGACAAACATCAATGGTTATAAAAACAATATAAAAGTAAATAAATAGGAGCAGTTCTTGCTGTCAGGGGATTCACTTTGAGTTGATAATATTAATGGCGTTTGGGATAAAGGATTTTTTAAAAATGCCTTTAGCCAATGGGACCCTGTAGCGCTTGCCAGACTTTAACAGTTCAAATTGGCTACAAAGGGGATGAGAGGCATCAGCTGCTATTTTCCTGGCTTTACATTTCAACCTGTCAGCATAGAGGTGGGTTAGCTGTTTTTGGGGTTTCCTCACTATTTTGCTTGCCATAGAAACTACCCTGTTTAGTTTGGTCTTACATTTGCAATTTAAGTGAATTCCATGAACACATTAGCTATGCAGATTTACGTGAGTTACATTAAAAGTTTAAACCAAAACAACCAAAGAAAATGTGGAACTACCACTCAATTTCAGCAAATACAAGTGTCTAGTGTTGCTGTAGCTAAATGCTTCAACTGGTTTTGTGAGCTTTCTAAGTCTCCAATTCACCATAAGATTGACTATTCACATAATCCACTAACGTGATAAACAATAAACTTACCGAAGCTCTTCTCTCGTTAAAACAAAATTGAAAGATCCTCTTGGCGCGAGATATAACGAAGTAAAGTTAAGAGGTAGTAAAAACGATTACTCAAACGTTTAGTTATAATGCAAGCACTTATCTCAAGGCGTTCATTCATTCAAGAATCTACCTAGAGAGGGAAATTCAAATTTCCGCGCATGCGCGGTGCATACTGGCACTGACTCTACAGGGCAGGTTCGAATCCGGCCGTGTGCAGGGCTGAGCCCTGAGCCTAGGAGCGGAAGTCGAGCGTGATAACTATTGAGCTCAAATCTCCTGCTACTTGATATTTATGTATAGGCTCAGCTTTTCACGGGTCCGAAGCCGACTGCGTGCCGAGTCTGGGATTCATGATGACTTGCGAGGCTCAGTAACCTGACTTTCGCCAGATCCTGTAGTTCGCTGTCTGCTTCACACAAGGATCTGGGACTTCTCGATAGGAGATGTATTTCTGAAGGCGGGTCCTTGTAAAACATCCTCGCATGTGATTTGATAAACCACTTGCCTGTTATCTTGAATGACGTGCTAGGCTTCTTCAAGCTCTTGCCAAACCCGGTCGGAAGAAGAGTAAAAACATCCTTGCCACCAATAAATGTTTTCAAAACTATTCTCTGTTAATCTTTTAAAGAATGAATACTCGATAGATTCGACAAAACGGTTGAAATAGCAGAATCAATGTCAGCACAAGACTCCTCGCTGCGTGCCGCCATTGTTATTTGAATCAAACACTCGCTTCGGCGCTCCTGATTGGTTGCTTATTTTTTGATCACTGGCCCAGGGCAAAGCCATCGATATCTCAAAGTTGCGACAGCCGTTGACTTCCATGTTAAAGCCAGATTAGAGCGGTCACGTGGTTAGTGGGTCGACTCAGTAGTTCCCTCGGTCCCTGGTTTACTACGGGATTGACAGCAGCGATCGCATTAATATTTACGGTGAATACTCGATGAAAATTACTATAAACTGCATTTCCACATACATATACATTACTCAATGAAAATGCATTATTATGCACACGACTATAAGTCATGTAGAAAAGTCGTATTATATTCATTCATTCTCAATGGAATAGTTCCCGGAAGTGCCGCCATTGTTTGTTCACGGGAGTCAACGGTAGTGTCGCAACTTTGAGATATCGATGGCTTTGGCCCAGGGGTTTGGATTGCCCTCGCGTCCAGACCCTTGTGTGGAGCTCAGCGAAACGCCTCTGGTGGAGCATGGCGGAACTACAAGGGTCTGGCGAGAGTCAGGCTAGAGGCTCAGGGCTCAGCCCTGCACACGGCCGGATTCGAACCTGCCCTGTAGTCAGTGCCAGTATGCACCGCGCATGCGCGGAAATTTGAATTTCCCTCTCTAGTAGGTAGATTCTTGAATGAATGAACGCCTTGAGATAAGTGCTTGCATTATAACTAAACGTTTGAGTAATCGTTTTTACTACCTCTTAACTTTACTTCGTTATATCTCGCGCCAAGAGGATCTTTCAATTTTGTTTTAACGAGAGAAGAGCTTCGGTAAGTTTATTGTTTATCACGTTAGTGGATTATGTGAATAGTCAATCTTACGGTGAATTGGAGACTTAGAAAGCTCACAAAACCAGTTGAAGCATTTACAGCAACACTAGACACTTGTATTTGCTGAAATTGAGTGGTAGTTCCACATTTTCTTTGGTTGTTTTGGTTTAAACTTTTAATGTAACTCACGTAAATCTGCATAGCTAATGTGTTCATGGAACTCCCGTTGTGATATTAGCTTGCAGCAATTGATGTTAGTTCGACAGTTAGTCGATAGGCTACTTTAAAGTGAAACATGTATCCTTGTACATTTTCCTTGTGAATTACGGGTGTGTTGCCGAACTATTTATATGTACATACTGTCTGCTCAAGGTTTGTTAGCCGTGCTGGCTAACTATTGGGGCAGCCGTGGTGTACTGGTTAGGGCTTCGGGCTTACCGGAGGATTGCCGGTTCGATCTCCGAGCAGTCCACCACGGTTGAAGTCAGTGCTCTTGAGGGAGGCACCTAACCCCTCTCCGCTCCCCGAGCGCCGCTGGTTGGGCAGGCAGCTCACTGCTCTGGGTTAGTGTGTGATTCCCCTCACTGTGTGTGTGTGTGTGTGTGTGCGCTGTGTTCACTAATTCGGTTAAATTGAGTTAAATGCAGAGAAACAAATATCCCCCACGGGATCAAAAAAGTATATATTCTTCTATTCTATTATATTCTATTCAATTGTGCTAGTTATCAGTACGCTGCAGCTGAGATGTTGTCTCCTTTTATGGCAGTATTACGGCGTTGTGCCTGTTGAGAATTTGATGCTATTAGAAAAGAAAGTTTAAATGAGATCTCATAGAAAAGAAATGTCTGATTGTAACTGTTACTCTTTTCTGTGTAGATTGGTTTTTATTACGGGATAGAGATTCAGTGGATTTCAGACCAACTACGATGGCGCGCCTGTCCCAAGAGATTACGCGTGTCGACCACCCACCCAGGCTGCTGCAGTGTGGCCAACTGCAGCAAGGTTTCTTCGCCGTCTGCGTGAACTTCCAGCATCGCACGTGGATTACGGATAAGCAGTTATTTTCCTACGCAGAAAGGAGCACATCGGAATCTATTTTTTAATTTTGCTTTTATACCATAAGGGACGTTTTAATTTTACTTTTATACCAAACGAGACTTTCTACTTTTTCTTTTAAAGGGACTTTGCTTATTATTTGAATCCAACGGAACTGAATTTGCTCTCACCATGACATTGTTTATTGTATTGTGAGGGATTTGATACTGTGATACTTTATTTGTCATGTTTACATTTGAATTGCCTTCTACATCTATACATTCCATAGCAACATTTTATTAATAATCATACACATTCATTATTTTCTTTTCACTCACACTCTAAAAAATGCTGGGTTATTTTTTCAACCAAACCGCTGGGTTGAGGCTGCTGGGTCATTTTATTGGGTTGTTTTAACTCGTATTGGGTCATTTCTGTAACCCAGCTTGTTGGGTTGATAGTACAGCGCTGCTGGGTTGACCATTTAGGACTGTGCCCCTCCTCTCCCCCACCTGATGTGGAGCACACTACCCAGCACCTGGGTGACTTTAACACAGCTGCCTAGTTATTTGAGAGGTTGAAGGAAAAAATCGGTAGACATATTCTTTCAACCGTCCAGTCCAGCAGCTGCTGCCAACAAATGCAATGGAAATCAGGCGATTTCAGAAGGTATGTATCTGTTTTTAACTTATGCATTTTAAAAAGACATCCAGACGGATTTTAAAAGTCCACCCAGAGACATACCCTTTTTGTGATATGAATGAATATTCTGCCTGACGATTTCATTCAGCCTCAAGCATGACAGCTATATTAGCTAAGCTAAGTTAACATTAACTTACAATATCTGTTCATGTTAAATCCACACAAAGACAGACTCATAAAAAACACAGTTCTGTGTTCACTGGGTATGAACCGCTGAACAGAAACAAAATTAACTTTTACAACGAACTAAAATTAGCATAACAGCTGTAGGTAATGTTGGCAGACAAGTAACAAAATGCTTTGTGGTGCAGCTGAGGTTTATCAGCTAGCAGCTAATGTTAGCTAGCTAGGCTACAGCGAAGTAGTCTCTGCCCAACACACGTAACTGACGGTAATAATCATGGCAAACAACATCTTATTAACTAATTTAGGGTAGCTTCATATTATAGCCATGTTACTTATTGGGTGTATTTTGGTAGTAGCGTTACAAACACCTTGGGTCCACTGACTGAATAACGTGCTAACATTGGCTAGCTAACGTTAGCATCGCCACTACTGAAATTACGTTTATTAGCCTGCTTATCCAGCTCATCTCCAAACGCACGTTTTGTATTAGGATTAAAACAACGCCATAATATTAGGTCTCCTGGTGGATTTTTAATGTTTGTCAACATCATTCATTGATAATGGTTCATGGAAGTCTTGATATAAAGCTCTGTAAATAACTGATTCTTTTTTTTTCTTTGATTGACAGGGCTGACCCCCGAAACGGACTGTGGAATCTGCCTGCCTTCATGGAAGTAGCCTATCACAGACTGTTCAAAAATAAAGAAAAGTATAAAATAAATAATCATGTCTGTTTTATTTCATTGCATGGCTATTCTTGCCCATTTCTCTTATAATATATTGTCTGTATCCAAGCTGTCAACAAAATGTGTGACTTTAAGTTTGGCTATTTAAGTGAAGTGTTTTAAAAATGAACCAGTGGATTTTTTTGGGATTTGGTTTCAAATATAACCCAAACATTATGTAAATTTAACTAAACATTCGTGTCAAAATAACCCAACACATTGGTTAAAATATCAACCCATCCGCTGGGTTAAATTTAATAACCCAATTTGCTGGGTTGAGATAACCCAATGCTGTGTTGGACCCCATTTTACTCAGCAGTTGGGTTGAAAATAACTAAATGTGGGTTGTTTTTAACCCAGCATTTTTTAGAGTGCAACAAAAAGGGAACTGTACAAAATAAAGTGCATATAGTTTGCCATATCTCTGTTTCAGATTGTAGTTATTACACAGCTTAGGAATCTAGAAATCCTAGGAGTGTAGTTTTTACTGGCCAAACACAAGTGCTACACGAGCTGCGATATTTGACCAGACCTAACTGTAGTAAACAATGTGTAAACGTCGCTCTTTAGCACCCCCTGCTGGCATCAGAAATGTACCTGGAGGTACGTTTTGGAAAAGTGTACATGGAGGTACGTTTTGGAAATGTACCTGGAGGTACGTTTTGGAAATGTACCTAGAGGTACGTTTTGCTGGGTCTGCAAAAATGTTCCCAGGGAAACGTTTTTAGAATGAGGTTGGGTTGTGTTTTAGCCACAACTGACGCTTTTAACAGACTCTGTCCAACTCCTTCACTCTCCGACTCCGACCTGTGCAAACAAACACGCAAACACACGTACGCACCTAAAACTCCACCCCCAAGTCCCCCTTAAAGGGACACAACTATTTCAGGAACACAATAAAGGTATCAATGTAATTCGGCTACACAGCCTGTCGAAATGACCGTTGAATATGAGAAATATAGACCTAATCATTCAGCCAATAACGTCGGCGTCGCATAACTGTGATTTTTGTGTGCAATGCACACCCTAGCTCTTCTACAGTCACGATAATGCAATACAATTATGAGGTTTAACGTAGGCAATGTGAGCCTGCATGGTAGACAGTAAAAGAATGACCTCTGAAGATTTCACCATTTCTAAAAAAGTTCATTTATCCACACATATTGTCTACACAAATTATCTCTTGCTGTGATCCCTCGTGCTCTCATCCTAAATTGCAGAGTTTATTGTAGCAAAAAAACAACCATTCATGGTTTAACCATAAATGCATGACTTCATATCACAACATAATATCGATGTTAGGTTATAAAATAAACTAAGCCTAGTTTGCCTTTGGACTGTTCAAGAGCTCCATGCTGGTGTGTTATCTGTATATGATCAGTTTGGAAATTGTCCTTCTGTTTATCAACACTCATGTCTGATTCAATTACCACCTAGGAACCTCCACCTAATTTAGCAACCTACATAGCAGAGTAACCACTATGAATACCCTATGATAAACCTAACAGCTATCTCAATTACCCTTGCAACAATATAGAAATCATCGCAATCACCCTAGTAATGTTAACAAAGACCACTTTCCATTCAATTCAACTTTCCATTTCCACTTTCTCTTCATCCATTTACTTCCAACTATTTATTCCTTCATTAAACTGTCCTCCTATCAACATCCATTAATCTACCCATACATCCATTAAACTATTTGTCTATCAACATTCATTAAACTATCTGTCTTATCAACATCCATTAAACTGTCTATCTCTACACAGCCCTTAAACTATGTCTATTAAACTATCTGCCTATCAACATTTATTAAACCACGTCAACCTAGCAACCACCATATATGTCTTAGCAACACCTAACAATCTCAATTATAGCAACAACCTACATTAGCAACCACCGTTATGTCAACCTAGGAACCACTCTTTTTTATATTATTTGTGTTAACTATAAATTATATTTTACATTTCATTTTTTGCATTTTCATGCACTCGTAATTTCCTTGGAATTACATCTCTAGTTCTAGTTTAATCTTGCACTGCTGCACTGTTGGACTTATTTGCATACCAACTTGACACACACCTCATACCTCATACTGGAACACAGTAGGCTACCAATCTTCAGTACATTCATGCACATCTTTATCTCTAGTACTTTACTGCTCCTTTAGTCATGCTGATTGTTGATTTGTTGATTGTTGATTTGCTTTGTATTTTCCTGTTTACATTGTAGTGTATGTTGTGTGTGTACTAACAATTGGAATTGTTAGTAATCATATTTCATCCTATTCAAATCAAGTTCTACATAGTAACTACTGACAGTTTGTCTTCTAAACACTGATTGGTCCATTTTAACATGTATCTCTTTCAATAGCCAGTTTCTCTCACTATCTTCCTCATTGCTCCTTCAGAGTTGACAGAATGTCAGCAACGCAACACATCATTGCTGTGGTGGTTGTCCTCACCACTCTTTTGGGAGTGGGTAAGTAATTAATCTCTGTTGTGCACATTCACATTTCAGCACTTTTCACAACAGGTTTGATTTGTGTTGTTGCGTCTCAGCCTCAGGATGTCCTTGATAGTAGCATCTAGCATCACTGTGTCCATGGCCATTTTTAATAAGGCCTCTTTGGATTTGTTTATTTTAATGGGATTTAGGCATATCCGTAAAATGTATAATGAGACCAATAAGTTCCACTGTATAATGAAGCTTTCATTTGCAGATGGATCTAATGGATATTACCAAACCCGTGTGAGTCAGTGTCGCTTTAGCTCCTGGGACCTGAAAGATCTGGAGTACATTTATTCCCACTGGTTTAACAAGGTTGAATACTTACGGTTCAACAGTACGGTGGGGAAGTATGTAGGATATACTCCACATGGAGTGTATAATGCAGAGAGAAATAACAATGACACGGCCATCCTGGCACAGACGCAGGCTGCGAAGGAGAGATACTGCAGGCCCAATGCCCAGAATGAGATAAATTACATACTGACAAAGAAAGGTGAGTATGATCACATATAAATATAAGCACATCAAATATATATGTAATATGAAAAATATGCTACTGAGTTAACATAAACCATGATAACCAGACTGAGTTAAAGGTGAAATATATATTTTTTTGTTTTCTGAAGTGCATCTGTGTCTAAACCTAGCAACATGTAGTATAAGTGAGCAGGTAAAACCTATACAGTGTGTAAATCTTTATTCTTGGCATTATTGGCAGTTTGTATATTGAGATATTTCTGATGCAATTGATTGATTATTTAACCAAATGAATTCATTCTGTGGGGGTCAAATATGTATACCCTGCAGAATTGTTTAATGTTGTTTTTACATATTTTACATGTTTTCACACAAAATTACTTGTCATCCATGTACAAAATACATTTTTATATTTATATTATTTAATAATACATTACAATATTTTCTAAAATACTAAATGGTAAACAATATACAGGTACATCTCAGATACAGTGGGGAGAACATGTATTTAATACCATGTTTTGAGTTATTCTTAATTATTCTAATCTTGATGATTACTGTATGTTTTATTTCATATTTTGAGATGCTGAATTTATGATTTCCATGAGCTATAAACTGTAATGTTGACCTGAAAAGAGCTCTAGATAGATAGATATTTTATTGATCCCCAGGGGAAAATTCAACAATCTCCTAATTAATCTCCTAATTAAGTCAAAACAGCAGCAGTGGTTACCTGAACCTTTAATTTCCCATTCTGGGTAGGTCAATGGACTTCTCCACAATCTATTCATTTTCTGAGATGCACCTGTATGTGTAGTTAAAGGAATATTCCACCATTTTTGGAAATAAGCTAATTTTCCACCTCCCCTCGAGCAAAACAATCAATATTTACCTTTGTCCCGTTCATCCAGCCATGATTTGACATGGAACTACACTCTCATCTGGCGTAATAATCAAGGGAATTGCAAACGTACTATGTAGTAGTAGTGATATCTGAAAATAGTCCCCATAGGCAACAAGCAGGAAGTAGTTCGTGATATCACTGCGCCCATGGTACGTTTGCAATTCCCTTGATTATTACGCCAGATGAGAGTGTAGTTCCATGTCAAATCAACCTATAAAAACGCCAAGTTTCATTTTCAGTTGGTCTTATTGCACTTTCTAACTTGAAAAGAGACACGTTTTAAATGGGAAAAGTACCAGAAATCTTAGTCACTTGTAAGCATGTTGCTAGCAGGCGAGAAGCTAATGGTCTAATCCGATTCAATGATCTATGCTAGGCTGAAGCTAAAAGTTGTATCGCCAGACTCACAGAATGGCTGGATGAACGGGAAAAAGGTAAATATCGATTGTTTTGCTCGAGGGGAAGTGGAAAATGAGCTTATTTCCAAAAATGGCGGAATATCTCTTTGATATCATAAGACCACAAATAACGACATTCCCTGTTAGTGCACAAATGTAATGCAGACAACTCTGTGTTGCAGTTGAGCCCATTGTGAAGCTGAGTTTGGGGAAGGCCTCCAGTGGTGGTCATCCTGCCATGCTGGTCTGCAGTGCGTACAGCTTCTACCCAAAGATGATCAAACTGACCTGGAACAGAGATGACCAGGAGGTGACCGGTGATGTGGTATCCAGTGAGGAGCTGGCGGATGGAGACTGGTACTACCAGATCCACTCCCACCTGCAGTTCACCCCCAAATCTGGAGAGAAGATCTCCTGTGTGGTGGAGCACGCCAGCCTGAAGGACCCTCTGGAGATCACCTGGGGTGAGGACACTGGATCTCCTCTGCTTCAGTTGTGGCCTCATGCTGTATCTGCTGTAGATCAACAGCACAGTGAAGGCACAGATAGCATTAGCCCTGGCATTACACACTATACAGTAGTTTTAAATCCTATAGTTACAGCTGAGTTGGTCTGGGGTGAGGACACTGGATAGCATTAGCCCTGGCATTGTACACTATACAGAAGTTTTAAATCTTATAATTACAGCTGAGTTGGTCTGGGGTGAGAACACTGGATAGCATTAGCGCTGGCACTACACACTATACAGTAGTTTAAATCCTATAGTTACAGAGTTGGTCTGGGGTGAGAACACTGGATCTCCTCTGCTTCAGTTGTGGCCTCATGCTGTATCTGCTGTAGTTAGTAGCTGTTTTCAGATAGGTTTTGTGCACATTCTGCGATAATTGCTTGCCGCATTTCTGATGGTAGCGGACATTCAGACATGAAGCATATATGCTAAATGTATACGGCCACCTGTTGTTCACATCTAATGTAGAATTTCCGTCAATTGGGCTTTAGTTCGCTGGGCAGATAATGACGCCTAATAAATGCGGCCGCACTGTCAGCTGTGCATGCCTGACAGCGGAAGAGTGTCGTTTTTACACCAGGAGTATGGAGGAGGCTATAGCCTTGCTACATTAGGGACTGTACGATATTTACTGGGGGGGGGGGCCGGGCCTAAGATAAATTATTAAGCATGGGGGGAGGGCAGAGGAAAATTATTTTTTCCTGATCCGTGATATTTCTTTCCCTGATCAATGATACGTTTTAGATATTTTAAAAGGTTTGTAGGCCAAAACACGATTCACGTCTCTTTGACAGAGTGGGCGAGTCTAAAAAGTTTACGTTTGATGGATCGACAAAGTTTGCCTCTTCTTTCAAAAGTAGCCGACTGCCAGGACGCAGAAGGTCATGGGCTAACAAGCAATAGAATAAAGGCATCAGTTAACTTCATCTATACTGACGTAGGGCTTGCTCTGGCATAACAGTGTAGTTATAGATAAATGTAGACAAATAAGTTACACTGTATTGTGTAATAAAGAATGAATGAAATCGCGGCCGCCTTGCGGGCACCCGACGCAGTGCGCAACCGATGCGGTGATGGCCCGACACTGTCTCGTTAACAACGGACAACTTCGCAAATCACACAAACACCCCCTAAAGTTCAGTAAGCCAAAGCCCCAATATCAAGCATCTGAATCAAACAGTCCAAGTGGGATCTCCTGGAAAAGATTTAAGATGTTTAGCTTGGGCTACAGTCTGTTGAGATGCCGCTCCGACACGTATGTGAAAAGGAATTTCACCATATGCGCACATTACAAAAAAAGTATAGGCCCACTGTATTTGCTGTAATCCAATGAATAGAAAAAGGTAATCCACAGGGGAAAGGGTAACAGTAGATTCAGCATGCAAGCGCACGTAACTTCATTCGCCAGCCGGCTTCACACAGGTAACAAACGGGGCAAGCCCTCTCCCCGCGCATCCATTTAAGGGCAAGTCACTCCGGCCCAAAATGCGTTCAACAGTCAGACATCAAGTTTACATACATGGCATATGAAATGATACGAACAATAAATACATTTTCATTAGCAACCCTGTAACAAGGTGATTTTGGCAAGATGGCAACCTTTATAAAATAGCAACTTGTTTTGAGATAGGGCTGAAATACTACATGTAAATTGAGTTGACAGGCTACATCTATCTATTAATGCAAGAAATGTCTGTCTGTGTGTCACTCTGTCTGTCTGTTCCACGCATAAAGTTATTCTCTCGAACCACTCATCCGACTGCTCTCAAATTTGGTGGGTGTCATCCAGTGGCGTAACAAGGCAGGTGCGGGCCCCGGTGCGACGTTGCCAATCGGGCCCTCTCGCGATATTGAAGGATGTATTAGCTCTGTTAGGCCTACATGCAATGCACATTAAGGGTGACTTCAATTTCTTCTTCTCTATGCAAAGGACCTCTGGAAACGAAGTAGTTTAGTAGTTACAGATATATAATGAAAAACACACGGCTACATAGGACCATTACATTCCAAATATATATATTAATATAGTCTGCAGGCCAGTGTAATCTAATATTACTGCATTAACATCAACTCGCATGGAATTATGGGAACACTCAATGCGCTGAAACCAGTGTCTCTGCTGAAACTTCTTCAACCTTCTGCTGAAACTGCAAGCGTAGATTGCTTGCTTATAAACTCGCACTGCGCAGAAACGAAGCTTAATTCATCCTAACGTATTCAACCGTGCAGAAACCAAATAAAATCATTAATATGCATACAATATCCAATAGCCTATGCGTAAATTAGGCCGTGAGCCTTTCGTAACTTGCGCAAAATCGTCAACGATGTTCCCAATATATAATGCACTGGCTCTCGTATTTTCAATGGACAGGATAGCTAACCCACTGAGCCTCTCCTGCCCCATGCTGCTCCTTAGGTAGGGTAAGTCTTAATAAGTTTGAGTTTGGAAAAAGATCGCTCAGCTGTTGTCAGAGTCACAGGCAATGTAAGAAACAACAGAGTAGTAGGCTACACACTTCCCCGAATGTGGATGTTACACTGTCGTAAATAATCTACCACCAGCAGCATTTTGGCAAGTTGAAAAATAGATGTTAGTGTTAGTTCCCCTTGCTCCTTACGCTCCTGCCACTTCTTGCAGGCACTTTTGTGTTTGAAGGGCATTTTGCTCGGAACGATGACTGAAATGTGCCGCCGCACTATCCATTCAAGAAATCGCAACAAATTACTTAGCCTACCCAGAAATCCTTGCTGTATCTCAGTAGAAAGAAATATACTCTGGCGAAACAGTATAACAACAAGGAAAGATGGTAATTTGATTTAGCCGTTTTTTTTTGATAGTTTGATTCTTACTGGTTAAGTTCTAAAAAAAAAAAAAAAAGGCAGGACTGGGGTAGCGACGGGCCCCGGGAGGTCACGGGCCCTGGTGCGACTGCACCTGCTGCACCTACTATAGTTACGCCACTGGTGTCATCCTAATGGCACGAGTGTGTGCAGTGCATTTCATGTTATAGAACAAAAAATGCCACATCTACGGGCTCTGCACTAGTCTTGAATTTCCCCTTGGGGATCAATTAGGTATATCTATCTATCTATTTATCTATCTATCTATCTATCATGTTAATTAAAATATTAAAGTGAAGAGTAGGCCTATGCTATTTTCTTTTGCTCCGACTGGAAGGCTATTCTAAAATCAAAAGACTTGGCTATATCACTGTGCGTGCGTGGTAACGTTAACTTCTGGTCTTGATCACTGCAGAATTGCGGGTCATTCCACCGAATCGGTGCCTTTTCGACTTTAAAAATTAAAGCGGCTTGTACGCTGCCCTGGAGAATCCAATAGCCTAGGCAGAACTTTTGCAAGATGACGATCACACAAGTCACCAGGCATACATAAGCAATCGTTATTATTTGTAGCAAAAACCGGTAGAAAAATGACAACTGTCATATTATTCTTAACCACACATAAAGCAGCATGTTTTCCCCTTGTTGTTCTGTATGATTCCGAAGCATCTGTTCAGTGTATCGGGCACTGTAAATACACGTAATACTTCCCTTGATCATCACTGACAAGTGCGGATTTTTTCCGCGATTGCATTCACATAGCAGCTGTGGCGGCAACATTACGGAAACGTGACTAGGTCAGCAGCAGGAAAAGTTCCGGTAGTAGATATACGGACATATGAATTCAGACAGCACAATGAAAAAAATCTACTGTAAAAAGTCTGTGAACATTGCGGAAATACACGTCTGTCTGAAAACGGCTAATGATCAACATCACAGCTAAGGCACAGATGTGATGATATATGGGCGACATACAGCATTAGCATTACACACTATACAGCAGTTTTAAATCCCATTAGTCCTGGCATCACACACTATAGACATAGTTACTGCATGCTTTTCAGTGTTTTATTCAGGTGACTCTACTCAACTATAAGCTGCTTCCAAAGTGTCTCTATATTCAGACCCAGGTGATAAATGTCTGTATGATTGTATTGTGTGACCTCGTACCTCATGTATGACGTGATGTTTTCCCAGACTCCTCCACGCCTGAGCCGGAGAGGAACAAGATTGCCATCGGGGCAGCTGGTCTGGTGTTGGGCCTCATCGTCACTGCGGCTGGATTCATCTACTACAGGACCAAAGCCAGAGGTCTGTTATGAGCAACACCAGCAAAACAGCATAACAAACATCCAGCACATCCATGTTACAGTATATGCTAACATATGACCAGCAAACTAGCAAACATCCAGCATCCACATTATATGCTGACATGTGACACAGTGTGCAAGTTAATTTGGTAGGTAAACAATACTGGTGAACTGGACCACTTTACAAAGAAATCTGTAAAGTGGTCCAGTTCACCAGTATTCAAGTCCGAATAGTCACAGAGTGTTCAAGTCAAGTGTGTTTTTATGATTTTATGATTATGAATATGATTTTAACTTTTGACTTATTTTTATAACAGGGCGGATCTTGGTACCTAATAACTAGAGTAAGTACATGACACATTCATACACTTTTATTTAACAGTTTGGAGTCTAGAATTACGGAACCATGGAGGGGTCATTGCCAGATATCTTTTTGGTGTATAATCAGGAAACATGCGGTCATTCTCCTAAATTGTGTGGTCCTTTTACTAAATCCTGTGCACGTTTTACTAAATAGTGCACACATTTTGTGCTTTCATTTTATTTTTTGTAGTAAATGTGCGACCGATTGATTACATTGAGTGCACAATCTAGTAAAATGAGCACAGATTCTATCTTTTTTTTTAGTATATACGTTTTTGGGCTTTTTGCCTTTATTATTACAGGATAGTGAAGAGGTAGACAGGAAACAAGTGGGAGAGAGAGATGGGGTGGGATCCGGATATGACCGCAGGCCAGATTCGAACCTGGGTCCCCGTGGGCACTCGGACCCGCACATGATATGAGCGCTGTAGCCTGCTGCACCACAGCGCCCCCCGAGCGCAGATTCTCTTGATATACAATGACACCCCCCAGGCTCCGTAAAAACTGTTGTAAGGGCTGTTTACAAGGGCTGACTTGGCAGGTTTTGTGTCTTATATTTGGAAATAAAAATGTATATGCCTTTAGTAAATATGTAACAAACTATTTCTTCTACTGGTTACATATTTACAGGACTATCACAGTGCACTGAACCAGGATTTAATCAAGACACCTATCAAGAGATCAATCGTTATTGGAGACAGTTTGTCAAGATTGCTGGCTGTGTTTTGCTGTCTGTTTTCCAAACGAATCCTAAATTCCTCAATATCCAAAGTCCAATATACTTTTAAAAAGGAAGAACATAGAGAACTTCAATATTTATTTCCTACCATGTTCAAGTCTTGTAAGGACACACTGATGGTAATTGAGATCACAAGGATATTTATATAAAGTTATTTCTCCTCCATACTAGCCTGTGCGTTCCCATACTCCCTTGCGTGCAATTTCGTTCACGCTGCTAAGGCAGTCTATCGCCCTAATTTTTGCCTGAGATAGGGGACCAATCACAGAACAGGGGGGAAAGCAAGACGATGATGAGCTATGCACAGACGCCCGTGGAGCCCAATGAACGGATCTGGAATTTTTTTCAAATACAAGAAATTGAATGTTGGATTGCCAGACCACGTCTCATTTGAGAAGTGGTAGGCGCTAGCCAGGCTACCTCCATACTGTTTCACTGAATCTTTCTAGAATCTGTTTAATTTCATTAGTGTGACTTTGGCAACCTCTGCAGGACAATTTTAGTCATTGTAGTTATATTCTCCTAAGATGATCTGTAAATTGTTGTTTATATTTGTTTTCTCTTCTGTTAGATAGATGCAATCAAACCACTGTATGACTATGCTTTGCTTTATCCTGATTATTTTTTTTTATTATTAATGTTTAAGGGGAGTAATTCTTTTGATTCTGGAAGTTCAGTCTGAACTATATGATATTGTAGGTCTAGTTTCAGAAAAAAACAAAAGGCCTCTATTCATCTTTGTGAAATCAAATTGTACTTTGGTTGGTTTAAGCAAATCATGCTGGTTGAAATTTTCATTGTATTGAGTTTCAGCATCCAAATAAATAGACGGTCACCATGCCTTTACTCCCTAATTGTTTTACTAAGTTTTACATTTTCTAGTAAATTAAAGCAACACCTTGGAAGTTTTGCTCTCGGGGTCCCCCTACAGTTGGGAAACGGTAATTTCTTTACATATGTCGTAAAATCTGTCACGGTTACACCAGAAGCAAGTTAGACGTACAATATAGGCTATCTAGACATATTGAGGCTGCACATTAAATATTAAATTATGTGGTATGATAGCAGTTATGTGATAACACATTTGTAAAACTAGGCTTTCAGCTCAGGGTCTTAGAAATCTATTATTAAGGTTGAAAAACTATGGTGTTGCTTCTGAAAGATCACAGGGGTCCCTGACCCATAGAGTGGTCCACGAGATAATCTGCTATGAATGATAAAACTGCTGTATAATTAAAAATCACTAATCCGACTTGGGGTGGATTTTATGTGATAACAGATAGAGCTGTGCATTCAAAACAACCAATAGCTGCGCAGATGGTGACATAATTAAACAGATACAGACATATTAGAATTGAGCAAACAAGTGCACTAAAACCTTCTCTAACTAGCAGTAAAATTAAACTCCAATTAGTGCATTAAAGTCTTTCTACCCTGCTGAAAAAAAACAGCAAGAAACCATCATATGCTGGTAGCTGGTCTTATGCTGAGCATACACTGTGCGATTTTTGGCCCATTTTGCCACGATTTTTGAGTCGTGCGACTATTTTGGGGATCGGGCCGAATTTTGGCTCAGTCGTGCGTCTCGCATCGTGTAGTATACGTGGGGTAACGAGAAGCGATTACCACCTCACGACCACCTCCCGACCACCTCCCGATCGATCGGGAGAATATCAAACTTGTTTGAAATCCTGGTCGCCCCTCGTGAGTCTATCGCACTGCTGAAGCACTGTTTGAGCCGATTTACCTCAACCTGTCACACTACACATGCGCGAACACAGATACGGACAACAAAACAAACGGTGTTGCCATAGTCTGCTTATTTTAAGTGACTTGGGCTTGATTTTGTGTGAAGTTGCTAGTTGCACGCAGCGCCTACACGTATACTACACAGAGGGCATTTTGAACATAGGCAGCTGCGTGGACTCTCACTGTATGAGGGGGTAAAAGGGGTTCGGGAAGGGGATGCTATAGCCTTTTGGGGTTGTATGTTTATTATGGCTTATTTTCAGAGACCTGCTGCGTATTTCTCCTCACGTGACCTGGCAACACTGAAAGCAATTAGACAACACGGAGGCGCATGGCAGCACAGCTGATAAAGTTCCAGATAAAAGAGTCTGACGAGTTGCGATATGGACGTACAGTGTGAGCAGTCAAATCGCATCCGACCATCGGATCGTGTAGTGTGAGAACAGGAATCGTGAGCTGCCCCTGTGAATTCACTCGTACAGTATGAGCAGCAGCAGAATACCGCGATTGAAAAAAACGCACAGTGTATGTCCAGCTTTAGCTGGTCTTTGCTGGTTTTCTTGCAGCTCTTGCTGGTCTTTGCTGGTGTAGCTGGTTAGGCCACCAGCTAGACATGCTGGCGTGACCATCTGAGGAAGCTGGTTGTGCTGGTGTGACCAGCCTGTCGTTTGGGATACAACTGGTTTAAGATGGTCATGCTGGTGACCAGCCTGTCAAGCTTGACAAAGACGGTCAAGCTGGTTTTCGAACATAAGCTGGCATGGCCAGTAAAAACCAGCCATGTAGACCAGTAATACCAACTAGAATGACCAGCTTGAGGTGGTACGACAATCAAAAACAGCTGAATTACCATCATAAGCTGGGTAAACCAGCTGAAGGTAAGTTTTCGCGAGAGTTTTGCTGATCTAGCTGGTCAACCATCATAGGGTGGTCAAACAAGCTGGTCAACCAGCAAACCACCAAACCACCGTAAGCTGGTCAGGCTGTTTTGTTCAGCAGGGATGTTCTTATCTCACAATAGCGGCCATTTTATTTGACACCTTAATTATCTTGAATGCCTGTGCAAAAAAAGAACACATGACCATCGCCCAGTTTAGTCACCATTAATTCCATTTGCACTAAAATTGAGATTGCATGTATTTACTTTCCAAATATGTACAGCTGTGTAAAACAGCTCTAATCTCCAGTGATATTATAGTATCTAGTTGTAATCTATTGTAGTTGAACCACTAGTTCTACCAATTTACTCTCTGGTGAGCAGTCGGTTCTCTCAGCCGATGGCATGGAATAATGTTCATGTCAGTTTTTAATTGGCATCAATATCGGTATCACACTGTGTTGGTTAATGGAGCAATATATTCCAAAAGATAAATGGTTGTACACAAATGATAAGCTGTTTCATGTACGAGGTTCATAGTGTCTGTTTAAACTTAGTTATTTTACAGTATATGCTTCTAAGAGAATTGTGTTCTTTTTATAAGGTTTTAGTAAATATTACTCCATAGTCCATATTAAAATATTCTGTCATCAGTAGCTTATTAAACAGAATTAAATGGCCTGCAGAATAAGTTGTCATTTTGTAAAGAAAAAACCCCAGGGCCATTGGGGTTTCTGTTCTGCCATATCGCTAAAGGTCTCAACATTTTTTTTTTTGCTCAAAAGTTCCTCTTAAAATTAAATGGGACCTTGCCTAGCAACAAGTGAGAGTCTGATTTCTTTGGCGTTTGTTAAGTCAAGTATTGCTCCCAGGGGACTTTCCAGAGGGTGTGCTACTGAATGTAATGAGCAGACTCTGTCACTAGGGGTGCTGTTGTGCTGCACTGACATGAGGCTGAGAGTGCTGTATCATGTGCTCAAATGAAATTAGCTTCTTCCCTGCAACAGATGACGCTTGTGTTTTAAAATACCTCATTGGCTGGATAAAGCTGAATGGTCCCAGTCTGGGACTTTCCGAGGTGGTTTTTGAAAAGGGATGTTTGTGTAACCAATGCCAGTTTCACTTTCACTTGCTTGCTTTGTGAGAACAAACAGACAGATTGGAAAAAAGAGTGTGTTGTTGACCTCATCAGCACCTCATGAGTGCAGGGAAAGGCTGTGCAACACTACTAGGCTGCCACTAGTATTACTACTACCACTACCACTGCTGATATTACCACCACTAGGCCTCATTACTTTGCCTGAGAAAATAAAGGCAAGGCAGGTTTATTTATATCAGCAAACAATGAACTTTACATAATTAAAAGTACAAATAGTCAATAATAACAAGTAAACTTACAACAGGACATAATAGTGAAAGGAAGGAAATAATAAAATAAGTTAAAATAGTACATAAACACAAAATATTGCTCCTTAAGTTGAAGAAATATAAAAACAATGAGGATCTGCAGGGGTTTAGCTGGTTTCCTGTCAGCACATTATTGTCTGTAGATGCTCATTCACATCATGGACAGTCATGCTGAGGAATCTTCTACAGTTACACAAACATCAATGAGTCCAAACACAACTCATTATATTTCATATCTGTCAGCTGGTGTTCAACATTGTATACTGTATACTGAAAACTCTCTCTGATATCAAAGCCGTATACTGAAAGCTCTCTCTGTTATCAAAGCCGTACACTGAAAGCTCTCTCTGATATCAAATCTGTATACTAAAAACTCTCTCGGTTATCGTATGCACTGAAAGTTAAGTGAAGCTACATGTTTGTTGTTTCATGTCAGCAGTTTTGAAGTGGACCAACACGATGGCTGCTTGAGAGGTTTGTGTTTCTCAAACACAACTCATTATATTCAACATTGTCTGCTGGCAGTACTAAGTGAATCATTCAAAGTTGTATTTGTATTGTTTTTTACCCCAGTAGGCATAGTTATACCCTCATCATCTCCTACTCAAGCAGTCACAGCAACTACAGTTTGGTTTGCCATGAGGAAGCCGAGTCAAACAAAGCCTTACTGAAAGCTCTCTTTTATCAAAGCCGTATACTGAAAGCTCTCTCTTTTATCAAAGCTGTATACTGAAAGCTCTCTGTTATTAAAGCTGTACTGAAAGCTCTCTCTGATATCAAAGCTGTATACTGAAAGCTCTCTCGGTTATCGTATGCACATATGAAAGGGAAGTGAAGCTACATGTTTGTGTTTCATGTCAGCAGTTTTGAAGTGGACCAACATGATGGCTGGTTGAGAGGTTTGTGTTTCTCTTCCTCTTGTCTGAAGTGTTTGGGGATGCTGGATTCTGGTGGTCTGCGTCAGGCGCTATAACATGAAACCTGGAGGCGGCCTGTACGGATCCAGTCTGTGCTAGAAGTGCTTTATCCCTTTCATGCGCAACGTCCACATGCGTGGACAGTAACTTTAACTCTGTTTTCTACTTATTTATCATGTTGATATACACCAATCCACTTCAGGGCAGTTTTAGTAGGTCCTTGGCAATATATTAACAATATGTATCATCTTATATTTGGAATATTGACTGCTTGATGACATCATCAATTCAACATGAGTGACAGTAATGGCCATATGCTGAATGCTCCTGGCATATCTGTAAAAAGCTAGTACCTGGCAAAATCATGTAAAAAAATATTATGCTGTACAGGAGAGTGTGTTGAACAACTCTATGTTTTCAGAAATTAAATCGGATGTAAAATAGAGTTTGTAGACCCTAAAAAGCAACTGTCCACGTATGTGGACATTGCGCAACAGAGGAGTTAAATGGCCAAAAATTAGATTTTGTAACTAGGACTTTTTTTTTTTTTTTTTTTTTTTCAAGTATGATTTTAATTGCTTTAAATTACAAAGAAACAAACATTTGGTAAACATATTTATAAATAATGACCTAATTACATGTGGTAATGCCAAGGTGGTATGGTAATATAGGGTAGAGGGTTGGGTGGGTAGTAGAGGGGTGGGTATGAGAGTACTAGAGGTGTGGGTGGATTAGTTGTAGAGGGGTGGGTATGGATGTAGTAGAGGGGTGGCTGGGTAGTGGTGGTAGTAGAGGTGGGTAATATGGGGGTAGTAGAGGGGTGGGTGAGGGTCGGTGAGCAATAATGGGGGTAGTACAGGGGTTGGGCGGGTAGTATGGAGATAGTAGAGAGGTGGGTGGGTAGTATGGGGGTAGTAGAGGGCTGGGTGGGTAGTATGGAGGAAGTAGAGGGCCATAGTTTCCACATTTTCTGTCATTACATTTTATCCTTTTTTACCCCTTTGTTGCGCACTGTCCACATACGTGGACAATAACATAACTTCTATATAAAAGCATATTTTAAAAAAATTCCAACTGATTTTCAATATTGGGCTCATATAGAGTAATAAAATCAATACTAAAAATATAGCCGCAAGCGGCGATGGCGGGCCCGAGCACCTGCGGTGCGGACCCGTGATATTTGCGGAATCTAGCAAAGCAACACGTACTTGTCGGTGGGCATGTGCATGAGCAACACACATGCCCACCAAATTTGGTTAATTTTCATCAATGTATGTGTCAACCACAACAGACAACAAGCTAGGTGGCGTTATAGAGTCCCAAAGCCACACCCAAGGCCAGAGCTCTGTCTATGACTAGTGGCAGCAATAACACACACGTGTACCTAATTGTCATGAATGTATGTGTCAACAATAATAGACAATGTGCTAGGTGGTGCTATAGAGTCTCTAAGCCACACCCTAGGCCATTGCTCTATCCCTGACTAGCTGTAGCAATAACACTCATGCCCACCAAATGTGGTTCATTTTCGTGAATGTGTCAACCATAATATACAATGTGCTAGGTGGCGCTATAGAGTCCCTAAGCCACACCCTAGGCCAGAGCTCTATCCCTGACTAGCAGTAGTAATAACACACATGCCCACCAAATGTGGTTAATTTTCTTGGACGTATTAACCACAACAGACAATGCAATAGGTGGCGCTATAGAGTCCCTAAGCCACACCCTAGGCCAGAGCTCTGTTTCTGACTTGCGGCAGTAATAACACGCAAGCTCACCAAAATTTGATTCATTTTCGTGAATGTATATGTCAACCACAACAGGTAACACACTAGGTGGCGCTATAGAGTCCCTAAGCCACACCCTCGGTCAGAGCTCTGTCTCTGAATAGCTATAGCAAAACACATGCCCTCCAAATGTTGTTAATTTTCGTGAAAGTACGTGTCAACCACAACATACAATGCGCGAGGTGGCGCTATAGAGTCCCTAAGCCACACCCGAGGCCAGAGCTCTGTCTTTGACTAGCGGCAGCAATAACACACAAGCCCACCAAATTTGGTTCATTTTTGTGAATGTTTCTGTCAGCTACAACAAACAACGCTCTAGGTGGCGCTATGGAGTCCCAAAGCCACACCTTAAGCCAGAGCTCTGTCTCTGACTACCGATAGCAATAACACACAAGCCCAACAAATTTGGTTCATTTTCGTGAAGGTATGTGTCAGCTACAACAAACAACGCTCTAGGTGGCGCTATGGAGTCCCGAAGCCACACCTTAAGCCAGAGCTCTGTCTCTGACTACCGATAACAATAACACACAAGCCCACCAAATTTGGTTCATTTTCGTGAAGGCATGTGTCAACCACAACAGACAACGCACTAGGTGGCGCTATAGAGTCCCTACGCCACACCCTAGGCCAAAGCTCTGTCTCTGACTAGCCATAGCAATAACACACAAGTCTTCCAAATTTGGTTCATTTTCGTGAATGTTTGTGTCAACCACAACAGATAACATGAAGCTAGGTGGCGCTATAGAGTCCCAAAGCCACACCTTAGGCCAGAGCTCTGTCTCTGACTACCAGAAGCAATTCCACATGTAGCTGCCAAATTACATCCAATTCGTAACCTTTTTTCTTCCTATAACACCAACTTCCTGTTTCTTAATAAAACGCCATCATTCAAACCTTCGCCATTTCAATATACTTCAAAAATTCAAAAATCTGGTCGCAATTCCTCTCGGGCAACCCCTCAAGATCATTTTAGTGCTTATATGACATGATTTCGATAAACCGTCTAGGAGAAGTATTTCAAAATAGGTGATGTGCAAAAATCATAATAATAATCATAACTAAAATTCTTCTAAGATTTACTATATAGTTTAAATGTAAAACTTGTTTAGAATAATACAACACACATGTCCACCAAATTTGGTTCATTTCCGTGAATGTATGTGTCAACCACAACAGACAGTGCGGTAGGTGGCGCTATAGAGTCCCTGAGCCACACCCTTGGCCAGAGGTCTGTCTCTCAGTAGAAGCATCAATTCTACAGGTAGCTGCCAAATTTCAAGAGTTTTAGAGTATGCCAAGTTGGTGAAAAAGGGCAAAAAAGTTAAGGGTAAGAGGAATAGAAGTATAAATATAGCCGCAAGCGGCGATGGCGGGCCCGAGCACCTGCGGTGCGGACCCGTGACATTTGCGGAATCTAACAAAGCAACACGTACTTGTTGGTGGGCATGTGCATGAGCAACACACAAGCCCACGAAATTTGGTTAATTTCCATCAATGTATGTGTCAACCACAACAGACAACAAGCTAGGTGACGCAATAGAGTCCCAAAGCCACACCCAAGACCAGAGCTCTGTCTATGACTAGTGGCAGCAATAACACACAAGCGTACCTAATTGTCGTGTATGTATGTGTCAACAATAATAGACAATGTACTAGGTGGCGCTATAGAGTCCCTAAGCCTCACCCTAGGCCAGAGCTCTATCCCTGACAAGCAGTAGCAATAGCACACATGCCCACCAAATGTGGTTCACTTTCGTGAATGTGTCAACCATAATGGACAATGTAGTTGGTGGCGCTATAGAGTCCCTAAGCCACACCCTAGGCCAGAGCTCTATCCCTGACTAGCAGTAGCAATAACACACATGCCCACCAAATGTGGTTAATTTTCGTGAATGTATCAACCACAACAGACAATGCGCTAGGTGGCGCTATAGAGTCCCTAAGCCACACCCTAGGCCAGAGCTCTGTTTCTGACTTGCAGCAGTAATAACACACAAGCTCACCAAATTTGATTCATTTTCGTGAATGTATGTCAACCACAACAGGTAACACACTAGGTGGCGCTATTAGAGTCCCTAAGCCACACCCTCGGCCAGAGCTCTGTCTCTGAATATTTATAGCAAAACACATGCCCACCAAATTTGGTTCAATTTCGTGAATGTACGTGTCAACCACAACAGACAATGCGCTAGGTGGCGCTATAGAGTCCCTAAGCCACACCCAAGGCCAGAGCTCTGTCTTTGACTAGCGGCAGCAATAACACACAAGCCCACCAAATTTGGTTCATTTTTGTGAATGTTTGTGTCAACCACAACAAACAACGCTCTAGGTGGCGCTATAGAGTTCCTAAGCCACACCCTAGGCCAGAGCTCTGTCTCTGACTAGCAATAGGAATAACACACAAGCCCATCAAATTTGGTTAATTTTCGTGAATGTATGTGTCAACCACAACAGACAATGCGCTAGGTGGCGCTATAGAGTCCCTAAACCACACCCTAGGCCAGAGCTCTGTCTTTGACTACCGATAGCAATAACACACAAGCCCACCAAATTTGGTTCATTTTCGTGAATGTTTGTGTCAACCACAACAGATAACGTGCAGCTAGGTGGCGCTATAGAGTCCCAAAGCCACACCTTAGTCCAGAGCTCTGTCTCTGACTACCAGAAGCAATTCCACATGTAGCTGCCAAATTACATCCAATTCATAACCTTTTTTCTGCCTATAACACCAACTTCCTGTTTCTTAATAAAACGCCATAATTCAAACCTTCGCCATTTCAATATACTTCAAAAATTCAAAAATCTGGTCGCAATTCCTCTCGGGCAACCCCTCAAGATCATTTTAGTGCTTATATGACATGATTTCGATAAACCGTCTAGGAGAAGTGTTTCAAAATACGTGATGTGCAAAAATCATAATCATAATCATAACTCAAATTCTTCTAACATTCACTATATAGTTTAAATGTAACACTTGTTCAGAATAATACAACACACATGTCCACCAAATTTGGTTCATTTCCGTGAATGTATGTGTCAACCACAACAGACAGCGCGGTAGGTGGCGCTATAGAGTCCCTGAGCCACACCCTAGGCCAGAGGTCTGTCTCTCAGTAGAGGCATCAATTCTACAGGTAGCTGCCAAATTTCAAGAGTTTTAGAGCATGCCAAGTTGGTGAAAAAGGGCAAAACATTCCGGTAAGGGGAAAATACTATAATAAGAAATATAGCCGCAAGCGGCGATGGCGGGCCCGAGCACCTGCGGTGCGGAGACCTGTGACATTTCAGAATCTAACAATGCAACATGTGCGTGTTGGTGGGCATGTGCATGAGCAACACACATGCCCACCAAATTTGGTCAATTTTCCTGAATGTATGTGTCAACCACAACAGACAACACGCTAGGTGGCGCTATAGAGTCCCTAAGCCACACCCCAGGCCAGAGCTCTATCTCTGACTATCGATAGCAATAACGCACAAGCCCACCAAATTTGGTTCATTTTCGTGAATATATGTGTCAACCACAACAGACAACGCGCTGCTAGGTGGCGCTATAGAGTCCTTAAGCCACACCCTAGGCCAGAGCTCTAGCTTTCAGTAGCGGCAGCAATAACACAAAAAAACACCAAATTTGGTTCATTTTCGTGAATGTATGCGTCAACCACAACACACAATCTGCTAGGTGGCGCTATAGAGTCCCTAAGCCACACCCTAGGCCAGAGCTCTGTCTCTGACTAGCAATAGCAATAACACACAATCCCACCAAATTTGGTTCATTTTCGTGAATGTTTGTGTCAACCAAGACGGACAACTCGCTGCTAGGTGGCGCTATAGAGTCCCGAAGCCACACCTTAGGGTCAAAGCCCTGTCTCTGACTAGCACTAGCAATTCCACATGTAGCTGCGAAATTGCATCCAAATTATTACCTTTTTTCTGCCTATAACACAAACTTCCTGTTTCTTTAATAAGTCGCCATAATTCAAACCTTCGCCATTTCAATATACTTTTGAAATTCAAAAATCTGGTCGCAATTTCTCTTGGGCAACCCCTCAAGATCATTTTACTGCTGAAATGACATGATTTCGATAAACCGTCTAGGAGAAGTGTTTCAAAATACATGATGTGCAAAAATCAAAATCATAACCATAACTCAAATTCTTCTAATATTTACTATAGAGTGTAAATGTAAAAGTTGTTTAGATTAATTGAACACACATGCCCACCAAATCTGGGCAGTTTTCGTGAATGCATGCGTCAACCACAACAGACAGCGCAATAGGTGGCGCTATAGAGTCCCTGAGCCACACCCTAGGCCAGAGCTCTGTCACTGAGTAGCCACAGTAACTCCACATGTAGCTGCCAAAATACAAGAGTTTTGGAGCATGTTAAGTTGGTGAAAAAAGGGCGCACGGGGTAAGAGGATGAAAGAATACGAATAATAATAATAATCTGAGCAAAAACAATAGGGCCTTGCACCTACGGTGCAGCCGCTGCTTCAGCGGCCGCACCTCGGTGCTCGGGCCCTAATAATAATCTGAGCAAAAACAATAGGGCCTTGCACCTACGGTGCAGCCACTTTCAGTGGCCGCACCTCGGTGCTCGGGCCCTAAATATAGCCGCAAGCGGCGATGGCGGGCCCGAGCACCTGCGGTGCGGAGACCTGTGACATTTCGGAATCTAACAAAGCAACATGTGCGTGTTGGTGGGCATGTGCATGAGCAACACACATGCCCACCAAATTTGGTCAATTTTCCTGAATATATGTGTCAGCCACAACAGACAATATGCTAGGTAGCGCTATAGAGTCCCTAAGCCACACCCTAGGCCAGAGCTCTATCTCTGGGGGAGCAGGGAGGGGTTAGGTGCCTTGCTCAAGGGCACTTTAGTGGTGAACTGGTTGGGGATTGAACCGGCAACCTTCCAGTTACAAGCCCCAAGCCCTAACCAGTAGGCCACGGCTGCCCAGAGGGAGGGAGGGAGGGAGGGAGGGAGGGAGGGAGGGTGTGTGTGTGTGTGTGTGTGTGTGTGTGTGTGTGTGTGTGTGTGTGTGTGTGTGTGTGTGTGTGTGTGTGTGTGTGTGTGTGTGTGTGTGTGTGTGTGTGTGTGTGTGTGAGAGAGAGAGAGAATGACGGGGGAGGGGTGAGAGAGTGTCTGTGAGTCTGTGTAGAGAATTAGCAGGGGACGAGAGAGACATGCAGCTGAGAGAGAGAGCACCTACTCCTGCTCAGCTAAATGGATGGAGTATAAGACACATGCAAACACAAATAAACCTAAATACTCACTTACTGTGAACATGGCTAAAGTCAAAATGTCAAAATTGCAGCATAGGTTGATATGATTATAATTATTCGTCAACTCGCTTCAAAATATTTTAGCTAAAACTGTGTCCACCACAATTATTAATGCACTTTTAAAAAACACAAACAACACCAAATTCACCTAGATTCAAACCTTCGCCATTTCAATATACTTTTGTATACTTTTTAATATACTATACTCAGAGCAGTGAGCTGCCTGCCCAACCAGCGGCGCTCAGGGAGCAGTCAGGGTAGGCAGCTCACTAGCCCAGGGTTAGGTGCCTTGCTCAAGGGCACTTCAGCTGTGGACTGGTCAGGGATCGAACCGGCAATCCTCCAGCTACAAGCCCCAAGCCCTAACCAGTAGGCCACGGTTGCCCAAAGGGTGTGTGTGTGTGTGTGTGTGTGTGTGTGTGTGTGTGTGTGTGTGTGTGTGTGTGTGTGTGTGTGTGTGTGTGTGTGTGTGTGTGTGTGTGTGTGTGTGTGTGTGTGTGTGTGTGTGTGTGTGTGTGTGTGTGTGTGTGTGTGTGTGTCTCTGTGTGTGTGTCTCTGTCTCTGTCTCTGGAAAGCCGCGCGTGTGTCAATGTGTGTGTGTTAGTTAGGGAGGACCCGAGAAGGGGGGTGACAGAGTGCGTGCGTGTGTCTGTTAGTTGCAACAGAGAGAGAGGCAGAGAAGGACAGAGAGGAGGGGCTGTGTGATTGGGCAAATATGAAATTAAAAATAACTCACTTTCTGTTAACATGGTTAAAATCAAAATTGCAGCATAGCTTGATATGATTATAATCATTCATCAACTCGCTTCAAAATATTTTAGCTAAAACTGTATCCACCACAATCATTAATGCGCTTTTAAAAATCACAAACAACACCAAATTCAAAACTTTGTATATGACTGTCACTACAAACACACTAACTAATACTCCATCAAATTTCATCCAAATTAGTCAGTGTTTTCTGCCTATAACACCAACTTTTTGTTTTTTTTATAAGACACCTAGATTCAAACCTTCGCCATTTCAATATACTTTTGAAATTCAAAAATCTGTTCGCAATTCCTCTCGGGCAACCCCTCAAGATCATTTTAGTGCTTATATGACATGATTTCGATAAACCGTCTAGGAGAAGTGTTTCAAAATACATGATGTGCAAAATTCATAATGATAATCATAACTCAAATTCTTCTAATATTTACTATAGAGTGTAAATGTAAAAGTTGTTTAGATTAATAAAACACACATGCCCACCAAATTTGGTTTATTTTCGTGCATGTATGTGTCAACCACAACAGACAGCTCGGTAGGTGGCGCTATAGAGTCCCTGAGCCACACCCTAGGCCAGAGCTCTGTCTCTGAGTAGCGACTGTAATTTCACATGTAGCTGCCAAATTACAAGAGTTTTGGAGCATGCCAAGTTGGTGAAAAAGGGCCGCACGGGCTAAGAGGAAAAGAGAATAATAAGAATAAGAAATATAGCCGCAAGCGGCGATGGCGGGCCCGAGCACCTGCGGTGCGGAGACCTGTGAGATTTCGGAATCTAACAAAGCAACATGTGGGTGTTGGTGGGCATGTGCATGAGCAACACACATGCCCACCAAATTTGATCAATTTCCTTGAATGTATGTGTCAATCACAACAGACAACATGCTAGGTGGCGCTATAGAGTCCCTAAGCCACACCCTAGGCCAGAGCTCTATCTCTGACTATCGATAGCAATAACGCACAAGCCCACCAAATTTGGTTCATTTTCGTGAATGTGTGTGTCAACCACAACAGACAATGTGCTAGGTTGCGCTATACAGTCCCTAAGACACCCTTGGCCAGAGCGCTGTCTCTGAATAGCTATAGCAATAACAAATATGCCCACTAAATTTGGTTCATTTTCCTGAGTGTACGTGTCAACCACAACAGACAACACGCTAGGTGGCGCTATAGAGTCCTTAAGCCACACCCTAGGCCAGAGCTCTGTCTCTGAATAACTATAGCAATAACACACATGCCCACCAAATTTGGTTCATTTTTGTGAATGTATGTGTCAACCACAACAGACAATGCACTAGGTGGCGCTATAGAGTCCCTAAGCCACACCCGAGGCCAGAGCTCTGTCTCTGAATAACTTTACCAATAGCACACATGCCCACCAAATTTGGTTCATTTTGGTGAATGTACGTGTCAACCACAACAGACAATGCATTAGATGGCGCTCTAGAGTCCCTAAGCCACACTCTAGGCCAGAGCTCTGTCTCTGACTACCGATAGCAATAACACACAAGCCCACCAAATTTGGTTAATTTTCATGAATGTTTGTGTCAACCACAACAGACAGCGCACTAGGTGGCGCTATAAGGTCCCTAAGCCACACCCGAGGCCAGTGCTTTGTCTCTGAATAACTATAGCAATAACACACATGCCCACCAGATTTGGTTCATTTGGGTGAATGTACGTGTCAACCACAACAGACAATGCTCTAGGTGGCGCTATAGAGTCCCTAAGCCACACCCTAGGCCAGAGCTCTATCTCTGACTATCGATAGCAATAACGCACAAGCCCACCAAATTTGGTTCATTTTCTTGAATGTGTGTGTCAACCACAACAGACAATGCGCTAGGTGGCGCTATACAGTCCCTAAGACACCCTTGGCCAGAGCGCTGTCTCTGAATAGCTATAGCAATAACACATATGGCAACCAAATTTGGTTCATTTTCGTGAATGTATGTGTCAACCACAACAGACAATGCACTAGGTGGCGCTATAGAGTCCCTAAGCCACACCCGAGGCCAGAGCTCTGTCTCTGAATAACTTTAGCAATAACACACATGCCCACCAAATTTGGTTCATTTTGGTGAATGTTTGTGTCAACCACAAGAGACAACACACTAGGTGGCGCTATAGAGTCCCTACGCCACACCCTATGCCAAAGCTCTGTCTCTGACTAGCCATAGCAATAACACACAAGTCCACCATATTTGGTTCATTTTTGTGAATGTATGTGTCAACCACAATAGACAATGTGCTAGGTGGCGCTATAGAGTCCTTAAGCCATACCCTAGGCCAGAGCTCTGTCTCTGACTTGCGATTGCAATAACACACAAGCCCACCAAATTTGGTTAATTTTCGTGAATGTTTGTGTCAACCACAACAGACAATGCGCTAGGTGGCAATATAGAGTCTTTAAGCCACACCCTAGGCCAGAGCTCTGTCTCTGACTTGCAATAGTAATAACACACAATCCCGCCAAATTTGGTTAATTTTCGTGAATGTATGTGTCAACCACGACAGACAATGCGCTAGGTGGCGCTATAGAGTCATTAAGCCACACCCTAGGCCAAGCTTTGTCTCTGACTAGCCATAGCAATAACACACAAGTCCACCAAATTTGGTTCATTTTCGTTAATGTTTGTGTCAACCACAACAGATAACATGCTGCTAGGTGGCGCTATAGAGTTCCGAAGCCACATCTTAGGCCAGAGCTCTGTCTCTGACTAGCGATAGCAATAACACACAAGCACACCAAATTTGGTTAATTTTCATCAATGTATGTGTCAACCTCAACAGACAATGTGCTAGGTGGCGCTATAGAGTTCCTAAGCCACACCCTAGGCCAAAGCTCTGTCTCTGACTAGTAGTAGCAATAACACACAAGTCCACCAAATTTGGTTCATTTTTGTGAATGTTTGTGTCAACCACAACAGATAACATGCTGCTAGGTGGCGCTATAGAGTCCCGAAGCCACACCTTAGGCCAGAGCTCTGTCTCTGACTAGCAGAAGCAATTCCACATGTAGCTGCCAAATTACATCCAATTCATAACCTTTTTTCTGCCTATAACACCAACTTCCTGTTTCTTAATAAAACGCCATAATTCAAACCTTTGCCATTTCAATATACTTCAAAAATTCAAAAATCTGTTCGCAATTCCTTTCGGGCAACCCCGCAAGATCATTTTAGTGCTTATATGACATGATTTCGATAAACCGTCTAGGAGAAGTGTTTCAAAATACATGATGTGCAAAATTCATAATAATAATCATAACTCAAATTTGTCTAAGATTCACTATGTAGTCGCAATGTAAAAGTTGTTCAGATTAATAGAACACACATGCCCACCAATTTTGGTTCATTTTCGTGCATGTATATGTCAACCACAACAGACAGCTCAATAGGTGGCGCTACAGAGTCCCTGAGCCACACCCTAGGCCACAGCTCTGTCTCTGAGTAGCGACTGTAATTCCACATGTAGCTGCCAAATTACAAGAGTTTTGGAGCATGCCAAGTTGGTGTAAAAAGGCTGCACGTGCTAAGACGAAGAGAGAATAATAAGAAGAATCTGATCAAAAACAATAGGGCCTTGCACCTACGGTGCAGCCACTTTCAGTGGCCGCACCTCGGTGCTCGGGCCCTAATAATCTGAGCAAAAACAATAGGGCCTTGCACCTACGGTGCAGCCACTTTCAGTGGCCGCACCTCGGTGCTCGGGCCCTAAATATAGCCGCAAGCGGCGATGGCGGGCCCGAGCACCTGCGGTGCGGAGACCTGTGACATTTCGGAATCTAACAAAGCAACATGTGCGTGTTAGTGGGCATGTGCATGAGCAACACACATGCCTACCAAATTTTGTAAATTTTCCTGAATGTATGTGTCAACCACAACAGACAACACGCTAGGTGGCGCTATAGAGTCCCTAAGCCACACCCTAGGCCAGAGCTCCATCTCTGACTATCGATAGCAATAACGCAAAAGCCCACCAAATTTGGTTAATTTTCGTGAATGTGTGTGTCAACCACAACAGACAATGCGCTAGGTGATGCTATACAGTCCATAAGAAACCCTTGGCCAGAGCGCTGTCTCTGAATAGCTATAGCAATAACACATATGCTAACCAAATTTGGTTCATTTTCATGAATGTATGTGTCAACCACAGAAGACAATGCACTAGGTGGCGCTATAGAGTCCCTTAGCCACACCCTAGGCCAGAGCTCTGTCTCTGACTAGAGATAGCAATAACATACAAGCCCACCAAATTTGGTTCATTTTTGTGAATGTATGTGTCAACCACAACAGACAACCCGACAGAGCGTTCTTAAGCCTTCTTTAATCATTGTCTAATATTAAGGAAAGTTTAAGATCTATTAACCAAGGTGTTGTCACACATACACATGGCAAGTTGCAGGATTGTGGTGCCTTCTCTCATCCTCAAGTTGGGTTATCATCTGTTGGCCTTCTTACCACCACCAGAGAGGCATGGGGGATGGGTGAGAGAGTGTGTGGGGGGTCGGTATGCAAATGAGGGGGGGGGGGGGGGCATGGGGCTAAGATAGAAAGAGAGAGAGGGAGGGAGGCAGAGGGGTCAAGGGGGAGGCCGTGTGTGTGCGTAACTCTCTGGAAAGCTTGCGCGTGTGTAATGTGTGTGCGGTTACATGTGGTTCTGTGTGTGTAACAGGACCAACATGAAGGCGCGGATGAGGAAAGATGGTAACACAGAGCCATCCTCATATGAAAACCTAAATAACTCACTTTCTGTTAATGTGCTTAAAGTCAAAATTGCAGCATAGGTTAATATGATTATTATTATTCATCAACTCGCTTCAAAATTTTTTAGCTAAAACTGTGTCCACCACAATCATTAATGCGCTTTTAAAAAACACAAACAACACCAAATTCAAAACTTTGTATATGACTGTCACTACAAACACACTAACTAATACTCTATTAAATTTCATCCAAATTAGTCACTGTTTTCTGCCTATAACACCAACTTTTTGTTACTTTTATAAGACACCTAGATTCAAACCTTCGCCATTTCGATATACTTTTGAAATTCAAAAATCTGTTCGCAATTTCTCTTGGGCAACCCCTCAAGATCATTTTACTGCTAAAATGACATGATTTTGACAAACCGTCTAGGAGAAGTGTTTCAAGATACATGATGTGCAAAAATCAGAAAATCTCACATAATTCAAATTCTTTTAATATTTACTATATAGTTTCAATGTAAAAGTTGTTCGGATTAATACAACACACATGCCCACCAAATTTGGTTCATTTTCGTGCATGTTTGTGTCAAACACAACAGAAATTGCTCTAGGTGGCGCTATAGAGTCCCTGAGCCACACCCGTGGCCAGAGCTCTGTCTCTGAGTAGCGACGGTAATTCCACATGTAGCTACCAAATTACAAGAGTTTTGGAGCATGCCAAGTTGGTGAAAAAGGGCCGCACGGGCTAAGAGGAAAAGAGAATAATAAGAAATATAGCCGCAAGCGGCGATGGCGGGCCCGAGCACCTGCGGTGCGGACCCGTGACATTTGCGGAATCTAAGAAAGCAACACGTACTTGTTGGTGGGCATGTGCATGAGCAACACACATGCCCACCAAATTTGGTTAATTTTCATCAATGTATGTGTCAACCACAACAGAAAACAAGCTAGGTGGCGCTATAGAGTCCCAAAGCCACACCCAAGGCCAGAGCTCTGTCTCTGACTAGTGGCAGCAATAACACACAAGCGTACCTAATTGTTGTGTATGTATGTGTCAACAATAATAGACAATGTGCTAGGTGGCGCTATAGAGTCCCTAACCCTCACCCTAGGCCAGAGCTCTATCCCTGACAAGCAGTAGCAATAGCACACATGCCCACCAAATGTGGTTCATTTTCGTGAATGTGTCAACCATAATAGACAATGTGCTAGGTGGCGCTATAGAGTCCCTAAGCCACACCCTAGGCCAGAGCTCTATCCCTGACTAGCGGTAGCAATAACACACATGCCCACCAAATGTGGCTCATTTTCGTGAATGTATCAACCACAACAGACAATGCGCTAGGTGGCGCTATAGAGTCCCTAAGCCACACCCTAGGCCAGAGCTCTGTTTCTGACTTGCGGCAGTAATAACACACAAGCTCACCAAATTTGATTCATTTTCGTGAATGTATATGTCAACCACAACAGGTAACACACTAGGTGGCGTTATAGAGTCCCTAAGCCACACCCTCGGCCAGAGCTCTGTCTCTGAATAGCTGTAGCAAATATGCCCACCAAATTTGGTTCATTTTCGTGAATGTACATGTCAACCACAACAGACAATGCGCTAGGTGGCGCTATGGAGTCCCTAAGCCACACCCGAGGCCAGAGCTCTGTCTTTATCTAGCGGCAGCAATAACACTCAAGCCCACCAAATGTGGTTCATTTTTGTCAATGTTTGTGTCAGCCACAACAAACAATGCTCTAGGTGGCGCTATAGAGTCCCTAAGTCAGACCTTTGGCCAGAGCTCTGTCTCTGACTAGCAATAGGAAAAACACACAAGCCCATCAAATTTGGTTAATTTTCGTGAATTTACGTGTCAACCACAACAGGCAATGCGCTAGGTGGCGCTATAGAGTCCCTAAGCCACACCCTAGGCAAGAGCTCTGTTTTTATCTAGCGGCAGCAATAACACACAAGCCCACCAAATTTGGTTCATTTTTGTGAATGTTTGTGTCAACCACAACAAACAATGCTCTAGGTGGCGCTATAGAGTCCCTAAGCCACACCTTTGGCCAGAGTTTGTCTCTGACTAGCAATAGGGATAACACACAAGCCCATCAAATCTGGTTAATTTTCGTGAATGTATGTGTCAACCACAACAGGCAATGCACTAGGTGGCGCTATAGAGTCCCTTAGCCACACCCTAGGCCAGAGCTCTGTCTCTGACTAGAGATAGCAATAACACACAAGCCCACCAAATTTGGTTCATTTTTGTGAATGTATGTGTCAACCACAACAGACAACCCGACAGAGCGTTCTTAAGCCTTCTTTAATCATTGTCTAATATTAAGGAAAGTTTAAGATCTATTAACCAAGGTGTTGTCACACACACACATGGCAAATAAGTTGCAGGATTGTGGTGCCTTCTCTCATCCTCAAGTCTGTTGGCCTTCTTACCACCACCAGAGAGGCATGGGGGATGGGTGAGAGAGTGTGTGGGGGGTCGGTATGCAAATGAGGGGGGGGGGGCATGGGGCTAAGATAGAGAGAGAGATAGAAAGAGAGAGAGGGAGGGAGGCAGAGGGGTCAAGGGGGATGCCATGTGTGTGCGTAACTCTCTGGAAAGCTTGCGCGTGTGTAATGTGTGTGCGGTTAAATGTGGTTCTGTGTGTGTGTAACAGGACCAACATGAAGGCGCGGATGAGAAAAGATCGTAACACAGAGCCATCTTCATAAGAAAACCTAAATAACTCACTTTCTGTTAATGTGGTTAAAGTCAAAATTGCAGCATAGGTTAATATGATTATTATTATTCATCAACTCGCTTCAAAATATTCTAGCTAAAACTGTGTCCACCAAAATCATTAATGCGCTTTTAAAAATCAAAAACAACACCAAATTCAAAACTTTGTATATGACTGTCACTACAAACACACTAACTAATACTCCATAAAATTTCATCCAAATTAGTCACTGTTTTCTGCCTATAACACCAACTTTTTGTTTATTTTATAAGACACCTAGATTCAAACCTTCGCCATTTCAATATACTTTTGAAATTCAAAAATCTGGTCGCAATTTCTCTTGGGCAACCCCTCAAGATCATTTTACTGCAAAAAGGACATGATTTCGATAAACCGTCTAGGAGAAGTGTTTCAAAATACATGATGTGCAAAATTCATAATCATAACCATAACTCAAATTCTTCGAATATTTACTATAGAGTGTAAATCTAAAAATTGTTCAGATTCATACAACACACATGTCCACCAAATTTGGTTCATTTTCGTGCATGTCTGTGTCAAACACAAAAGAAACCGCGCTAGGTGGCGCTATAGAGTCCCTGAGCCACACCCTAGGCCAAAGCTCTGTCTCTGAGTTTCGATTGCAATTCTACAAATGGCTGCGAAATTACAAGAGTTTTAGAGCATGCCAAGTTGGTGAAAAAAAAAAAACAGGTAAGACGGAAGAAGAAGAAAAATAATAATAATAATCTGAGCAAAAACAATAGGGCCTTGCACCTACGGTGCAGCCACTTTCAGTGGCCGCACCTCGGTGCTCGGGCCCTAAATATAGCCGCAAGCGGCGATGGCGGGCCCGAGCACCAGCGGTGCGGAGACCTGTGAGATTTTGGAATCTAACAAAGCAACATGTGCGTGTTGGTGGGCATGTGCATGAGCAACACACATGCCCACCAAATTTGGTCAATTTTCCTGAATGTATGTGTCAGCCACAACAGACAATATGCTAGGTAGCGCTATAGAGTCCCTAAGCCACACCCTAGGCCAGAGCTCTATCTCTGACTATCGATAGCAATAACGCTAGACAGACACAGACAGAGGGGGTAGAGACAAATGGATCAATAGAATAGAATATACACTTTTTTGATCCCGTGAGGGAAATTTATTTCTCTGCATGTAACCCAATTTAACCAAATTAGTGAACACACACAGCACACAGTGAACACACAGTGAGGTGAATCACACACTGACCCAGAGCAGTGAGCTGCCTGCCCAACCAGCGGTGCTGGGGGAGCAGGGAGGGGTTAGGTGCCTTGCTCAAGGGCACTTTAGTGGTGAACTGGTTGGGGATTGAACAGGCAACCTTCCAGTTACAATCCCCAAGCCCTAACCAGTAGGCCACGGCTGCCCAGAGGGAAGGAGGGAGGGAGGGAGGGAGGTGTGTGTGTGTGTGTGTGTGTGTGTGTGTGTGTGTGTGTGTGTGTGTGTGTGTGTGTGTGTGTGTGTGTGTGTGTGTGTGTGTGTGTGTGTGTGTGTGTGTGTGTGTGTGTGTGTGTGTGTGTGTGTGTGTGTGTGTCTGTGTGTGTGAGAGAGAGAGAGAATGACGGGGGAGGGGTGAGAGAGTGTCTGTGAGTCTGTGTAGAGAATTAGCAGGGGACGAGAGAGACATGCAGCTGAGAGAGAGAGCACCTACTCCTGCTCAGCTAAATGGATAGAGTATAAGACACATGCAAACACAAATAAACCTAAATACTCACTTACTGTGAACATGGCTAAAGTCAAAATGTCAAAATTGCAGCATAGGTTGATATGATTATAATTATTCGTCAACTCGCTTCAAAATATTTTAGCTAAAACTGTGTCCACCACAATTATTAATGCACTTTTAAAAAACACAAACAACACCAAATTCAAAACTTTGCATATGACTGTCACTACAAACACACTAACTAATACTGCATCAAATTTCATCCAAATTAGTCACTGTTTTCTACCTATAACACCAACTTTCTGTTTCTTTTACAAGACACCTAGATTCAAACCTTCGCCATTTCAAAATACTTTTGTATACTTTTTAATATACTATACTCAGAGCAGTGAGCTGCCTGCCCAACCAGCGGCGCTCAGGGAGCAGTCAGGGGTTAGGTGCCTTGCTCAAGGGCACTTCAGCTGTGGACTGGTCAGGGATCGAACCGGCAATCCTTCAGCTACAAGCCCCAAGCCCTAACCAGTAGGCCACGGTTGCCCAAAGGGGGGGGGGGGGGGGGTGTGTGTGTGTGTGTGTGTGTGTGTGTGTGTGTGTGTGTGTGTGTGTGTGTGTGTGTGTGTGTGTGTGTGTGTGTGTGTGTGTGTGTGTGTGTGTGTGTGTGTGTGTGTGTGTGTGTGTCTGTCTGTCTGTCTGTCTCTCTGTCTCTAGAAAGCCGCGCGTGTGTCAATGTGTGTGTGTTAGTTAGGGAGGACCCGAGAAGGGGGGTGACAGAGTGCGTGCGTGTGTCTGTTATTTGCAACAGAGAGAGAGGCAGAGAAGGACAGAGAGGAGGGGCTGTGTGATTGGGCAAATATGAAATTAAAAATAACTCACTTTCTGTTAACATGGTTAAAATCAAAATTGCAGCATAGCTTGATATGATTATAATCATTCATCAACTCGCTTCAAAATATTTTAGCTAAAACTGTATCCACCACAATCATTAATGCGCTTTTAAAAATCACAAACAACACCAAATTCAAAACTTTGTATATGACTGTCACTACAAACACACTAATACTCCATCAAATTTCATCCAAATTAGTCACTGTTTTCTGCCTATAACACCAACTTTTTGTTTCTTTTATAAGACACCTAGATTCAAACCTTCGCCATTTCAATATACTTTTGAAATTCAAAAATCTGTTCGCAATTCCTCTCGGGCAACCCCTCAAGATCATTTTAGTGCTTATATGACATGATTTCGATAAACCGTCTAGGAGAAGTGTTTCAAAATACATGATGTGCAAAATTCATAATGATAATCATAACTGTACAAAAGTCCATCAGCCGTGCTGTATTTTCCATTTCATTTCTGTTTTCTTGCACTTCTATTTTGTGTCAGGCTTTATTATTGAATAGGTCCTTCTATTATTTGATCAGGCACTAAGTTGGCCACTTAACAGTATAAAGTCTGAAGCATGGTTCAGGACCCTCCTTTTCCAGGGTCATTCCCCACAGTGAAGGGCAACCCCTACAGCTGCAGGTTGCCTCCTCAGAGCTAGTTTATTTGTGTGCGTGCATCTAATGAACCACACACACATTCACACAGACACAAATACACATACATACATCCACAATCATATACATTCCATATAATTCCTCATCATTCAGCTGTGTTGTGGGTGTGAAGAAACAATAAAAACAACTCTTTGACCAACAATCTGGTTTCCGTGTTCTGACTGGACACCCTGTAGAGGTTGCTACCGGAAATTAAGAACTGCATCCCTCATCACCCAGAATCCTTTTCATGGTCCTTCGAGCCGGATCAGCAAGTTCTACAGCCCAACCATGTCGGCCAAAGAGAAGAGTCAGTCACCCACAACACCCGAAGTCTCAGATGGAGGAAGATCAGCTGTTCCAGGCCTTGAGAGGTGTATACTCCTCCTTGCTGAAGAAAACACTGGTTTAAGACGCTGTCTAGAGGAAATGAAGGCGCAGCAAGAGTCTTTCTATCATCAGAGTTCCTACTACTCACTTCCAAGGCGTCATAGTACAGGGGCCAGGGCCTCACCCTCTAGATCGAGCTCGCCGATTTCACAGTGCATGGAGACGTCTCCAAGAGATCAACAGGATCCGCGTCCTCCAATGTATCGATCCGAATCGACAGCTACTGAGGGCAAGCTACGGCATGCAATGGAAAGAGAGGATGTTGATGACATTGCCCGTGGTCTGGAAAGGATGGGACGGTCATTCAGCCGAGATAGAGTATCCCCCTCTCGAGACCACAATAGCGGAGAGACAGGTATCCGCCGTGGATTTCCCCTTCACCACAGCTACTCTTCACGTGAGTACCCTCTCCCTGACTCAACCTGGTATCATCGCTCTCGCAGATCTTCACCATCCCATGGATATCAGAATGCAAGTACACCTGCTGATTATCATCATGATTATTCGAGCAAATACAGAGATGACTCCTCAAGAGCTTACAACAGGAGTCGACATCCTAGCCCCAAACGCCGTGAACCTTCTTACTCACCTGAACGCCGTCCTCATGGAAATCTTGCAGGGGAAAAGGAGCTCACATACAGGGGCCCAAAGCCAAAGATTCCCGACTTTGTCAATGAGGATCCACGTGAGTTTGCAAGGCTCAAAGTGGCTCTTGACAACCTTCTCCCTCCTGACGCTACCGAGCGCTTCAAGTTCCAGATTCTACAGGATCACCTGAAACTGGAAGAAGCATTGCTCATCGCTGATTCCTACAGTCACAGCCGAGATCCATATACTGAGACAATGGAGGCATTGACTGAGATATATGGCCAACCTCACCAGCTTGCACTTCAGCGCATCTCGAAGCTAATGGAGGAGCCAAATATCAGGACAGGGGACACAAAGGCCTTTCGACAATTTGCTCTTAAAGTGCGTGCCTTGGTAGGCATGTTGGAACAACTTGGCAGCAGTGGACGGACGGAGCTGTGGTGCGGATCCCATGTTTCACGACTCCTAGGCAAGTTGCCTCATGATTTAAGAGCTAGCTTCAGGAGGTATGTGAATCCCATCAGAACTCCCATTCCTACTCTTCTTGACCTAGCTGAATGGCTAGAGTATGAGGTAAGGGTCCAGGTAGATGGTTCACAGTTCAATGTTGACCACAGCAAAGAACGCCAGGGCTCCAAAGAACAACGCAAGGACTATAAATCAAAGCCCAAGTCCACAACAGTTCTTCACAGCAGTGAGTCAAAAGCATCCCCGCCGGAAGCACAACCAAGTGGTTCAGATCAGCACAGGGAACCGCCCAAGAAGTTCTGTCCCTTTTGCAACACCACTCAACACTATCTGAATCAGTGTGTGAATTTCCAGATCCTCACCACAGAGCAGATCGTAAAATGGATCCGGTCCAATCAGAGATGCTGGAAGTGCGGAAGGGAACACATGTCAGCCGAATGCACTTTGAAGGCCAAATGTAAGAAATGTGATAAGCGGCATCTGGAGATCCTTCATGAGGTGAACACAGGTGGAGGTAAGGCTGCTACTTCCATGAAGTCAACTACCAGACCATCAGAGAGTGCCAAACCAACCTGCTCCACTGCTGAAACCCTCTATGTGGACAGACCCACTGGCAGCAGCAAAGTGCTACTGAAGATGAGCCGGGTCATCTTGAGGAACGGTGACAACTCTTTGGACACATATGCTCTACTAGATGACGGTTCAGAGCGCACCATCTTGCTGCATGACGCAGCTCAACAGCTTGGCCTCCAAGGAACACCCGAAGAGCTGTCCTTGCGCACAGTGCGCCAAGATGTGCGAGTTATCCAGGGAGCCACAGTGTCACTCACAGTTTCACCTGCCAACCAACCCAATCAGACCTTCCACATTCGAAGGGCATTCACTGCCAAAGAGCTCGGTCTGGCACCACACACTTACCCTGTCGCCGTGTTGAAGAAGTTATATCGGCACCTCAAGAACTTACCTCTCCAGCCTATTGACTGTGCACAACCCTTGCTCCTCATAGGATCGGACCATCCACATCTCATAACGCCAACTGAGCCTGTTCGCCTGGGCCCCCCAGGAGGGCCAGCCGCAGTCAAGACGCAGTTGGGATGGTCGCTTCAGGGTCCCTCTAAGCTGCTGAAACACAGCCTGACCACTCAGCAATGCCTTCTGACATCCATTGACCTGGACACCTCAGAGTTACTCAGCCATGTAGAAAAATTGTGGCAATTAGATACTTTGCCCTACCGAAGTGAAAAACTTGTAACACGCTCAAGGCAAGACACAGAGGCCATCCGGATTCTGGAGGAGAAGACCATTCGCGTGGAAGTAGAAGGAATCCTGCGGTATGCTACTCCATTGCCGTGGAAAAGAGACCTACCTCCTCTGGTTGCGCCAAAGGAATCAGTTATGGCTCACCTGCGTGGTACCGAGAAGAGGCTTGCTAGTGATCCTGAGAAAGCTGCCACCTACAACATGGAGATAAGCAAGTTGGTAGAAGCCGGTTACGTTAAGAAGATCCCCATGGTGGAAGTAGCCACAAGTCCTGGGTGGTACATCCCGCACCATATGGTCCAACACAACGGGAAGAATAGAATCGTCTTCAACTGTTCCTTCTCTCACAAGGGCATCAGTTTGAACGATCACCTCCTGCCTGGACCTGTGTTGGGTGCTACACTGCTCGGTGTTCTTCTTCGTTTCCGTGAACATCCCTTTGTGATCAGTTCAGATATAAAGGGCATGTTCCATCAGGTCCGCCTTCTCCCAGAGGACCAGCCACTCCTGCGGTTCCTTTGGAGAGAGATGAGGAGGAATGACCCTCCAGATATCTATCAGTGGCAAGTCCTGCCTTTTGGCACAACCTCAAGCCCCTGCTGTGCCACCTTCGCTCTCCAGAAACATGTGACCAACCACACGGAGGCTGGAGACAAGTTGCGTACCACAGTCGAACAGTGCTTCTATGTAGACAATTGTCTACAGAGTCTACGCACCGCTGAGGAAGCAAAGCAACTGGTGGATGATCTTAGGCATCTCCTTGCGGAAGGTGGGTTCGATTTGCGGCAATGGGCCAGCAACTGCCCAAGCATTATCAGCCATCTGCCCTCAGAGTCCATATCTGAAAGTAGTGAACTCTGGTTCAACCAAGACACGACCGATCCAGAGGAGCGCACTCTCGGATTGATATGGCACTGGCAGTCAGACACACTTGGCTACAAGCATGGCCAGTTGGAGACGGACGCTCAGCCCACAATGCGCAGCATTTACAGGATCCTTGCCAAGCAGTACGATCCACTTGGATTCATTGTGCCATTTACCACCAGGGCCAAGATCTTGGTACAGAGGCTCTGGGATCGGAAGCGTGAATGGGATGATCCAGACTTGCCTCATGACCTCCTTCAAGCATGGTTCTCCTGGGTAGAGGAACTCCCGCAGCTGGCACGCATCACACTGCCGAGATGCTACACCACAGCAGAGCTAGATGCCAACACCGGCCACCGTAGCATCCACATCTTTTGTGACGCATCGGAAAGAGCATACGGTGCCGTTGCGTATCTACGCACCGAAGACAACAGTGGATGCATCTATGTTGCTTTCATTGCCGCACGCTCTAGAGTGGCTCCCAAACGGCAACTGTCTATCCCAAGGCTGGAGCTGTCTGCTGCCTTAACAGGTGCCCAGTTGGCATCAGTCCTGAAGAGAGAGCTAACCGTTTACGTCCACAGCTACATCTACTGGACATATTCTATGACGGTCCTTACATGGTTGCAATCCGAATCTTGCAAATACAAAGTCTTTGTGGGTACTAGGATTGCGGAAATTCAGGAATTGTCTGATGCTGGAACCTGGCGCTATGTTGACTCACAAAGAAACCCTGCTGATGACATCACCAGAGGGAAAACTCTGACACAGCTGGTAGAACAGCCCCATTGGTTTCAAGGCCCATCCTTCCTTTGGCAGCCTGAGACCTATTGGCCTGAAAAGCCATCTGGACGCTCAGCAGATGATCCTGAGGAGCTGCGGAAACAAACCTTTTGTGGAGCTACAGCTGTCAACAGTGGTCCACCCCAGTTTGATGTTAGTCAGTACAGCACATTTCAGGAACTCCTTGAAGCTGTAGCCTGTCCACTACACGGGGCGGCTTCAGATACCCACAACCTGTCAGTAGACGACCTCAGGAAAGCTGAATTAGATGTTCTTCGTCAATCTCAGATGGAGAGCTTTCCAGATGACATGGCCCAGTTACAGGCGGCGAATCCAGTCTCCACAAACAGTAGACTAGTCACACTAGCCCCTGAGCTTGACACCAATACCCAGCTCATTCGGGTTGGAGGCCGCCTTCGTAGATGTGATCAACTAGATCCGGAAGTACAACACCCAATCGTGCTTGATCCTGCTCATCCCATTACTAAGCTGATCATCAAACGCTACGACAACGACCTACACCATCCCGGTCCAGAAAGGGTATTTGCAGAGATCAGACGGCGTTTTTGGATCTTGAGAGGCAGGCAGGCAATTCGCAAGTTCCAACACGGCTGCCCTGAGTGCCGCAAGTGGCGTGGAACACCTGACATCCCACGAATGGCTGACCTGCCCCCCTCCAGTCTAAGGCTCTACAAGCCAGCCTTTTACTCCACCGGAATAGACTGTTTTGGCCCAATTCAGATCAGAGTAGGGAGGCGCAATGAAAAGCGCTGGGGCATCTTGTACAAGTGTCTTACAACCCGAGCAGTCTACATAGACCTTCTTTCAAGCATCGACTCAGACTCCTTCCTCATGTCACTCCGTCGTTTCGTGTCCAGAAGAGGCAAACCACATGAGATTCTTTGTGACCGAGGAACCAACTTCAGGGGTGGAGACAAAGAACTGAAAGAGGCATTCCAAGCCCTCCAGCCAGCCCTGAAAGAGCAATTGACTGCCCAACAGATCGATTTCCGCTACAACCCACCAAGTGCTCCTCACTTTGGCGGCTCGTGGGAACGGGAAATACGATCCATTAAGGCATCATTGTACACAGTTCTCGGAGCACAGACTGTGCCAGAAGAGGTGCTCAGGACAGTCTTGGTAGAGATTGAAGGCATACTTAATTCCAAACCTTTGGGTTACGTGTCCTCGGATGTCTCAGATCCAGACCCGGTGACTCTAAACTCTCTTCTCATGGGGCGGCCGGACACTTCTCTGCCACAAGTGATCTATCCAGAGTCTGAGTTACTGACACGCAAGAGATGGAGGCACAGTCAAGTCCTGGCCGATCAGTTTTGGGCCAGATTCGTCCGCCAGTACCTGCCAATGCTGCAGACCCGTCAGAAGTGGCAAAAGGAGAAAGAGAATCTGACCAATGGCACAGTGGTGATGATTGTGGACCCTCAGGTACCGAGAGCACTCTGGCTTGTTGGAACCGTCAAGGCAGTCCATCCCGGCCCTGATGGAAGAGTGAGGACCGCTGAAGTGCTGGTCAAAGACCGTACCTACCTCCGACCAGTGGCCAGACTCGTCAGTCTTCCAGCACTTCCAAACGACCATGGATAGATGGACTTTCAGAAGCAAATCTGCACAACATATTTGGGGGCGGCTGTACAAAAGTCCATCAGCCGTGCTGTATTTTCCATTTCATTTCTGTTTTCTTGCACTTCTATTTTGTGTCAGGCTTTATTATTGAATAGGTCCTTCTATTATTTGATCAGGCACTAAGTTGGCCACTTAACAGTATAAAGTCTGAAGCATGGTTCAGGACCCTCCTTTTCCAGGGTCATTCCCCACAGTGAAGGGCAACCCCTACAGCTGCAGGTTGCCTCCTCAGAGCTAGTTTATTTGTGTGCGTGCATCTAATGAACCACACACACATTCACACAGACACAAATACACATACATACATCCACAATCATATACATTCCATATAATTCCTCATCATTCAGCTGTGTTGTGGGTGTGAAGAAACAATAAAAACAACTCTTTGACCAACAATCTGGTTTCCGTGTTCTGACTGGACACCCTGTAGAGGTTGCTACCGGAAATTAAGAACTGCATCCCTCATCACCCAGAATCCTTTTCATGGTCCTTCGAGCCGGATCAGCAAGTTCTACAGCCCAACCATGTCGGCCAAAGAGAAGAGTCAGTCACCCACAACACCCGAAGTCTCAGATGGAGGAAGATCAGCTGTTCCAGGCCTTGAGAGGTGTATACTCCTCCTTGCTGAAGAAAACACTGGTTTAAGACGCTGTCTAGAGGAAATGAAGGCGCAGCAAGAGTCTTTCTATCATCAGAGTTCCTACTACTCACTTCCAAGGCGTCATAGTACAGGGGCCAGGGCCTCACCCTCTAGATCGAGCTCGCCGATTTCACAGTGCATGGAGACGTCTCCAAGAGATCAACAGGATCCGCGTCCTCCAATGTATCGATCCGAATCGACAGCTACTGAGGGCAAGCTACGGCATGCAATGGAAAGAGAGGATGTTGATGACATTGCCCGTGGTCTGGAAAGGATGGGACGGTCATTCAGCCGAGATAGAGTATCCCCCTCTCGAGACCACAATAGCGGAGAGACAGGTATCCGCCGTGGATTTCCCCTTCACCACAGCTACTCTTCACGTGAGTACCCTCTCCCTGACTCAACCTGGTATCATCGCTCTCGCAGATCTTCACCATCCCATGGATATCAGAATGCAAGTACACCTGCTGATTATCATCATGATTATTCGAGCAAATACAGAGATGACTCCTCAAGAGCTTACAACAGGAGTCGACATCCTAGCCCCAAACGCCGTGAACCTTCTTACTCACCTGAACGCCGTCCTCATGGAAATCTTGCAGGGGAAAAGGAGCTCACATACAGGGGCCCAAAGCCAAAGATTCCCGACTTTGTCAATGAGGATCCACGTGAGTTTGCAAGGCTCAAAGTGGCTCTTGACAACCTTCTCCCTCCTGACGCTACCGAGCGCTTCAAGTTCCAGATTCTACAGGATCACCTGAAACTGGAAGAAGCATTGCTCATCGCTGATTCCTACAGTCACAGCCGAGATCCATATACTGAGACAATGGAGGCATTGACTGAGATATATGGCCAACCTCACCAGCTTGCACTTCAGCGCATCTCGAAGCTAATGGAGGAGCCAAATATCAGGACAGGGGACACAAAGGCCTTTCGACAATTTGCTCTTAAAGTGCGTGCCTTGGTAGGCATGTTGGAACAACTTGGCAGCAGTGGACGGACGGAGCTGTGGTGCGGATCCCATGTTTCACGACTCCTAGGCAAGTTGCCTCATGATTTAAGAGCTAGCTTCAGGAGGTATGTGAATCCCATCAGAACTCCCATTCCTACTCTTCTTGACCTAGCTGAATGGCTAGAGTATGAGGTAAGGGTCCAGGTAGATGGTTCACAGTTCAATGTTGACCACAGCAAAGAACGCCAGGGCTCCAAAGAACAACGCAAGGACTATAAATCAAAGCCCAAGTCCACAACAGTTCTTCACAGCAGTGAGTCAAAAGCATCCCCGCCGGAAGCACAACCAAGTGGTTCAGATCAGCACAGGGAACCGCCCAAGAAGTTCTGTCCCTTTTGCAACACCACTCAACACTATCTGAATCAGTGTGTGAATTTCCAGATCCTCACCACAGAGCAGATCGTAAAATGGATCCGGTCCAATCAGAGATGCTGGAAGTGCGGAAGGGAACACATGTCAGCCGAATGCACTTTGAAGGCCAAATGTAAGAAATGTGATAAGCGGCATCTGGAGATCCTTCATGAGGTGAACACAGGTGGAGGTAAGGCTGCTACTTCCATGAAGTCAACTACCAGACCATCAGAGAGTGCCAAACCAACCTGCTCCACTGCTGAAACCCTCTATGTGGACAGACCCACTGGCAGCAGCAAAGTGCTACTGAAGATGAGCCGGGTCATCTTGAGGAACGGTGACAACTCTTTGGACACATATGCTCTACTAGATGACGGTTCAGAGCGCACCATCTTGCTGCATGACGCAGCTCAACAGCTTGGCCTCCAAGGAACACCCGAAGAGCTGTCCTTGCGCACAGTGCGCCAAGATGTGCGAGTTATCCAGGGAGCCACAGTGTCACTCACAGTTTCACCTGCCAACCAACCCAATCAGACCTTCCACATTCGAAGGGCATTCACTGCCAAAGAGCTCGGTCTGGCACCACACACTTACCCTGTCGCCGTGTTGAAGAAGTTATATCGGCACCTCAAGAACTTACCTCTCCAGCCTATTGACTGTGCACAACCCTTGCTCCTCATAGGATCGGACCATCCACATCTCATAACGCCAACTGAGCCTGTTCGCCTGGGCCCCCCAGGAGGGCCAGCCGCAGTCAAGACGCAGTTGGGATGGTCGCTTCAGGGTCCCTCTAAGCTGCTGAAACACAGCCTGACCACTCAGCAATGCCTTCTGACATCCATTGACCTGGACACCTCAGAGTTACTCAGCCATGTAGAAAAATTGTGGCAATTAGATACTTTGCCCTACCGAAGTGAAAAACTTGTAACACGCTCAAGGCAAGACACAGAGGCCATCCGGATTCTGGAGGAGAAGACCATTCGCGTGGAAGTAGAAGGAATCCTGCGGTATGCTACTCCATTGCCGTGGAAAAGAGACCTACCTCCTCTGGTTGCGCCAAAGGAATCAGTTATGGCTCACCTGCGTGGTACCGAGAAGAGGCTTGCTAGTGATCCTGAGAAAGCTGCCACCTACAACATGGAGATAAGCAAGTTGGTAGAAGCCGGTTACGTTAAGAAGATCCCCATGGTGGAAGTAGCCACAAGTCCTGGGTGGTACATCCCGCACCATATGGTCCAACACAACGGGAAGAATAGAATCGTCTTCAACTGTTCCTTCTCTCACAAGGGCATCAGTTTGAACGATCACCTCCTGCCTGGACCTGTGTTGGGTGCTACACTGCTCGGTGTTCTTCTTCGTTTCCGTGAACATCCCTTTGTGATCAGTTCAGATATAAAGGGCATGTTCCATCAGGTCCGCCTTCTCCCAGAGGACCAGCCACTCCTGCGGTTCCTTTGGAGAGAGATGAGGAGGAATGACCCTCCAGATATCTATCAGTGGCAAGTCCTGCCTTTTGGCACAACCTCAAGCCCCTGCTGTGCCACCTTCGCTCTCCAGAAACATGTGACCAACCACACGGAGGCTGGAGACAAGTTGCGTACCACAGTCGAACAGTGCTTCTATGTAGACAATTGTCTACAGAGTCTACGCACCGCTGAGGAAGCAAAGCAACTGGTGGATGATCTTAGGCATCTCCTTGCGGAAGGTGGGTTCGATTTGCGGCAATGGGCCAGCAACTGCCCAAGCATTATCAGCCATCTGCCCTCAGAGTCCATATCTGAAAGTAGTGAACTCTGGTTCAACCAAGACACGACCGATCCAGAGGAGCGCACTCTCGGATTGATATGGCACTGGCAGTCAGACACACTTGGCTACAAGCATGGCCAGTTGGAGACGGACGCTCAGCCCACAATGCGCAGCATTTACAGGATCCTTGCCAAGCAGTACGATCCACTTGGATTCATTGTGCCATTTACCACCAGGGCCAAGATCTTGGTACAGAGGCTCTGGGATCGGAAGCGTGAATGGGATGATCCAGACTTGCCTCATGACCTCCTTCAAGCATGGTTCTCCTGGGTAGAGGAACTCCCGCAGCTGGCACGCATCACACTGCCGAGATGCTACACCACAGCAGAGCTAGATGCCAACACCGGCCACCGTAGCATCCACATCTTTTGTGACGCATCGGAAAGAGCATACGGTGCCGTTGCGTATCTACGCACCGAAGACAACAGTGGATGCATCTATGTTGCTTTCATTGCCGCACGCTCTAGAGTGGCTCCCAAACGGCAACTGTCTATCCCAAGGCTGGAGCTGTCTGCTGCCTTAACAGGTGCCCAGTTGGCATCAGTCCTGAAGAGAGAGCTAACCGTTTACGTCCACAGCTACATCTACTGGACATATTCTATGACGGTCCTTACATGGTTGCAATCCGAATCTTGCAAATACAAAGTCTTTGTGGGTACTAGGATTGCGGAAATTCAGGAATTGTCTGATGCTGGAACCTGGCGCTATGTTGACTCACAAAGAAACCCTGCTGATGACATCACCAGAGGGAAAACTCTGACACAGCTGGTAGAACAGCCCCATTGGTTTCAAGGCCCATCCTTCCTTTGGCAGCCTGAGACCTATTGGCCTGAAAAGCCATCTGGACGCTCAGCAGATGATCCTGAGGAGCTGCGGAAACAAACCTTTTGTGGAGCTACAGCTGTCAACAGTGGTCCACCCCAGTTTGATGTTAGTCAGTACAGCACATTTCAGGAACTCCTTGAAGCTGTAGCCTGTCCACTACACGGGGCGGCTTCAGATACCCACAACCTGTCAGTAGACGACCTCAGGAAAGCTGAATTAGATGTTCTTCGTCAATCTCAGATGGAGAGCTTTCCAGATGACATGGCCCAGTTACAGGCGGCGAATCCAGTCTCCACAAACAGTAGACTAGTCACACTAGCCCCTGAGCTTGACACCAATACCCAGCTCATTCGGGTTGGAGGCCGCCTTCGTAGATGTGATCAACTAGATCCGGAAGTACAACACCCAATCGTGCTTGATCCTGCTCATCCCATTACTAAGCTGATCATCAAACGCTACGACAACGACCTACACCATCCCGGTCCAGAAAGGGTATTTGCAGAGATCAGACGGCGTTTTTGGATCTTGAGAGGCAGGCAGGCAATTCGCAAGTTCCAACACGGCTGCCCTGAGTGCCGCAAGTGGCGTGGAACACCTGACATCCCACGAATGGCTGACCTGCCCCCCTCCAGTCTAAGGCTCTACAAGCCAGCCTTTTACTCCACCGGAATAGACTGTTTTGGCCCAATTCAGATCAGAGTAGGGAGGCGCAATGAAAAGCGCTGGGGCATCTTGTACAAGTGTCTTACAACCCGAGCAGTCTACATAGACCTTCTTTCAAGCATCGACTCAGACTCCTTCCTCATGTCACTCCGTCGTTTCGTGTCCAGAAGAGGCAAACCACATGAGATTCTTTGTGACCGAGGAACCAACTTCAGGGGTGGAGACAAAGAACTGAAAGAGGCATTCCAAGCCCTCCAGCCAGCCCTGAAAGAGCAATTGACTGCCCAACAGATCGATTTCCGCTACAACCCACCAAGTGCTCCTCACTTTGGCGGCTCGTGGGAACGGGAAATACGATCCATTAAGGCATCATTGTACACAGTTCTCGGAGCACAGACTGTGCCAGAAGAGGTGCTCAGGACAGTCTTGGTAGAGATTGAAGGCATACTTAATTCCAAACCTTTGGGTTACGTGTCCTCGGATGTCTCAGATCCAGACCCGGTGACTCTAAACTCTCTTCTCATGGGGCGGCCGGACACTTCTCTGCCACAAGTGATCTATCCAGAGTCTGAGTTACTGACACGCAAGAGATGGAGGCACAGTCAAGTCCTGGCCGATCAGTTTTGGGCCAGATTCGTCCGCCAGTACCTGCCAATGCTGCAGACCCGTCAGAAGTGGCAAAAGGAGAAAGAGAATCTGACCAATGGCACAGTGGTGATGATTGTGGACCCTCAGGTACCGAGAGCACTCTGGCTTGTTGGAACCGTCAAGGCAGTCCATCCCGGCCCTGATGGAAGAGTGAGGACCGCTGAAGTGCTGGTCAAAGACCGTACCTACCTCCGACCAGTGGCCAGACTCGTCAGTCTTCCAGCACTTCCAAACGACCATGGATAGATGGACTTTCAGAAGCAAATCTGCACAACATATTTGGGGGCGGCTGTACAAAAGTCCATCAGCCGTGCTGTATTTTCCATTTCATTTCTGTTTTCTTGCACTTCTATTTTGTGTCAGGCTTTATTATTGAATAGGTCCTTCTATTATTTGATCAGGCACTAAGTTGGCCACTTAACAGTATAAAGTCTGAAGCATGGTTCAGGACCCTCCTTTTCCAGGGTCATTCCCCACAGTGAAGGGCAACCCCTACAGCTGCAGGTTGCCTCCTCAGAGCTAGTTTATTTGTGTGCGTGCATCTAATGAACCAAACACACATTCACACAGACACAAATACACATACATACATCCACAATCATATACATTCCATATAATTCCTCATCATTCAGCTGTGTTGTGGGTGTGAAGAAACAATAAAAACAACTCTTTGACCAACAATCTGGTTTCCGTGTTCTGACTGGACACCCTGTAGAGGTTGCTACCGGAAATTAAGAACTGCATCCCTCATCACCCAGAATCCTTTTCAATAACTCAAATTTGTTTAAGATTCACTATGTAGTGTAAATGTAAAAGTTGTTCAGAATAATACAACACACATGTCCACCAAATTTGGTTCATTTTCGTGAATGTATGTGTCAACCACAACAGACAGCACGGTAGGTGGCGCTATAGAGTCCCTGAGCCACACCCTAGGCCAGGGCTCTGTCTCTGAGTATCAAATGCAATTCTACATATTCCTGCCAAATTACAAGAGTTTTGGAGCATGCCAAGTTGGTGAAACGGCCAAACGGGCTAAGAGGAAGAGAGAATAATAATAATAATAATAATCTGATCAAAAACAATAGGGCCTTGCACCTACGGTGCAGCCACTTTCAGTGGCCGCACCTCGGTGCTCGGGCCCTAAATATAGCCGCAAGCGGCGATGGCGGGCCCGAGCACCTGCGGTGCGGACCTGTGACATTTCGGATTCTAACTAAGCAACATGTGTGGGTTGGTGGGCATGTGCATGAGCAACACAGATGGCCATTAAATTTGGTTATTTTTTGTGAATGTATATTTCAATCACAACAGACAACACGCTACGTGGCGCTATAGAGTCCCTAAGCCACACCCTATGCCAGAGCTCTGTCTCTGACTAACGATAGCAATGACGCACAAGCCCACCAAATTTGGTTCATTTTCATGAATGTATGTGTCAACCTCAACAAACTATGCACTAGGTGGCGCTATACAATCCCTAAGCTACACCCTAGACCAGAGCTCTGTCTCTGACTAGCGATAGCAATAACACAGAAACCCACAAAATTTGGTTCATTTTCATCAATGTATGTGTCAACCACAACAGACAATGTGCTAGGTGGCGCTATAGAGTCCCTAAGACACCCTTGGCCAGAGCGCTGTCTCTGAATAGCTATAGCAATAACACATATGCCAACCAAATTTGGTTCATTTTCGTGAATGTATGTGTCAACCACAACAGACAATGCACTAGGTGGCGCTATAGAGTCCCTAAGCCACACCCGAGGCCAGAGCTCTGTCTCTGAATAGCTTTAGCAATAACACACATGCCCACCAAATTTGGTTAATTTTGGTGAATGTACACGTCAACCACAACAGACAATGCATCAGGTGGCGCTCTAGAGTCCCTATGCCACACTCTAGGCCAGAGCTCTGTCTCTGACTACCGATAGCAATAACACACAAGCCCACCAAATTTGGTTCATTTTCGTGAATGTTTATGTCAACCACAACAGACAACCCACTAGGTGGCGCTATACAGTCCCTACACCACACCCTAGGCCAAAGCTCTGTCTCTGACTAGTCATAGCAATAACACACAAGCCCACCAAATTTGGTTCATTTTCGTGAATGTTTATGTCAACCACAACAGACAACCCACTAGGTGGCGCTATACAGTCCCTACACCACACCCTAGGCCAAAGCTCTGTCTCTGACTAGTCATAGCAATAACACACAAGCCCACCAAATTTGGTTCATTTCCGTGAATGTATGTGTCAACCACAACAGACAACGCACTAGGTGGCGCTATAGAGTCCCTACGCCACACCCTAGACCAAAGCTCTGTCTCTGACTAGCCATAGCAATAACACACAAGTCCACCAAATTTGGTTCATTTTCGTGAATGTTTGCGTCAACCACAACAGATAACATGTTGCTAGGTGGCGCTATAGAGTCCCAAAGCCACACCTTAGGCCAGAGCTCTGTCTCTGACTAGCGGAAGCAATTCCACATGTAGCTGCCAAATTACATCCAATTCATAACCTTTTTTCTGCCTATAACACCAACTTCCTGTTTCTTAATAAAACGCCATAATTCAAACCTTCGCCATTTCGATATACTTTTGAAATTCAAAAATCTGGTCGCAATTCCTCTCGGGCAACCCCTCAAGATCATTTTAGTGCTAATATTACATGATTTCGATAAACCGTGTAGGAGAAGTGTTTCAAAATACGTGACGTGCAAAAATCATAATCATAATCATAACTCAAATTCTTCTAAGATTTACTGTATCGTTTAAATGTAAAAGTTGTTCAGATTAATACAACACATATGCCCACCAAATTTGGTTCATTTTCGTGCATGTATGTGTCAAACACAACAGAAACCGCGCTAGGTGGCGCTATAGAGTCCCTGAACCACACCCTAGGCCAAAGCTCTGTCTCTGAGTTTCGATTGCAATTCTACAAATGGCTGCCAAATTACAAGAGTTTTAGAGCATGCCAAATTGGTGAAAAAAAAAAAACAGGTAAGACGGAAGAAGAAGAAGAAGAAGAAATATAGCCGCAAGCGGCGATGGCGGGCCCGAGCACCTGCGGTGCGGAGACCTGTGAGATTTCGGAATCTAACAAAGCAACATGTGGGTGTTGGTGGGCATGTGCATGAGCAACACACATGCCCACCAAATTTGATCAATTTCCTTGAATGTATGTGTCAATCACAACAGACAACATGCTAGGTGGCGCTATAGAGTCCCTAAGCCACACCCTAGGCCAGAGCTCTATCTCTGACTATCGATAGCAATAACGCACAAGCCCACCAAATTTGGTTCATTTTCGTGAATGTGTGTGTCAACCACAACAGACAATGTGCTAGGTTGCGCTATACAGTCCCTAAGACACCCTTGGCCAGAGCGCTGTCTCTGAATAGCTATAGCAATAACAAATATGCCCACTAAATTTGGTTCATTTTCCTGAGTGTACGTGTCAACCACAACAGACAACACGCTAGGTGGCGCTATAGAGTCCTTAAGCCACACCCTAGGCCAGAGCTCTGTCTCTGAATAACTATAGCAATAACACACATGCCCACCAAATTTGGTTCATTTTTGTGAATGTATGTGTCAACCACAACAGACAATGCACTAGGTGGCGCTATAGAGTCCCTAAGCCACACCCGAGGCCAGAGCTCTGTCTCTGAATAACTTTACCAATAGCACACATGCCCACCAAATTTGGTTCATTTTGGTGAATGTACGTGTCAACCACAACAGACAATGCATTAGATGGCGCTCTAGAGTCCCTAAGCCACACTCTAGGCCAGAGCTCTGTCTCTGACTACCGATAGCAATAACACACAAGCCCACCAAATTTGGTTAATTTTCATGAATGTTTGTGTCAACCACAACAGACAGCGCACTAGGTGGCGCTATAAGGTCCCTAAGCCACACCCGAGGCCAGTGCTTTGTCTCTGAATAACTATAGCAATAACACACATGCCCACCAGATTTGGTTCATTTGGGTGAATGTACGTGTCAACCACAACAGACAATGCTCTAGGTGGCGCTATAGAGTCCCTAAGCCACACCCTAGGCCAGAGCTCTATCTCTGACTATCGATAGCAATAACGCACAAGCCCACCAAATTTGGTTCATTTTCTTGAATGTGTGTGTCAACCACAACAGACAATGCGCTAGGTGGCGCTATACAGTCCCTAAGACACCCTTGGCCAGAGCGCTGTCTCTGAATAGCTATAGCAATAACACATATGGCAACCAAATTTGGTTCATTTTCGTGAATGTATGTGTCAACCACAACAGACAATGCACTAGGTGGCGCTATAGAGTCCCTAAGCCACACCCGAGGCCAGAGCTCTGTCTCTGAATAACTTTAGCAATAACACACATGCCCACCAAATTTGGTTCATTTTGGTGAATGTTTGTGTCAACCACAAGAGACAACACACTAGGTGGCGCTATAGAGTCCCTACGCCACACCCTATGCCAAAGCTCTGTCTCTGACTAGCCATAGCAATAACACACAAGTCCACCATATTTGGTTCATTTTTGTGAATGTATGTGTCAACCACAATAGACAATGTGCTAGGTGGCGCTATAGAGTCCTTAAGCCATACCCTAGGCCAGAGCTCTGTCTCTGACTTGCGATTGCAATAACACACAAGCCCACCAAATTTGGTTAATTTTCGTGAATGTTTGTGTCAACCACAACAGACAATGCGCTAGGTGGCAATATAGAGTCTTTAAGCCACACCCTAGGCCAGAGCTCTGTCTCTGACTTGCAATAGTAATAACACACAATCCCGCCAAATTTGGTTAATTTTCGTGAATGTATGTGTCAACCACGACAGACAATGCGCTAGGTGGCGCTATAGAGTCATTAAGCCACACCCTAGGCCAAGCTTTGTCTCTGACTAGCCATAGCAATAACACACAAGTCCACCAAATTTGGTTCATTTTCGTTAATGTTTGTGTCAACCACAACAGATAACATGCTGCTAGGTGGCGCTATAGAGTTCCGAAGCCACATCTTAGGCCAGAGCTCTGTCTCTGACTAGCGATAGCAATAACACACAAGCACACCAAATTTGGTTAATTTTCATCAATGTATGTGTCAACCTCAACAGACAATGTGCTAGGTGGCGCTATAGAGTTCCTAAGCCACACCCTAGGCCAAAGCTCTGTCTCTGACTAGTAGTAGCAATAACACACAAGTCCACCAAATTTGGTTCATTTTTGTGAATGTTTGTGTCAACCACAACAGATAACATGCTGCTAGGTGGCGCTATAGAGTCCCGAAGCCACACCTTAGGCCAGAGCTCTGTCTCTGACTAGCAGAAGCAATTCCACATGTAGCTGCCAAATTACATCCAATTCATAACCTTTTTTCTGCCTATAACACCAACTTCCTGTTTCTTAATAAAACGCCATAATTCAAACCTTTGCCATTTCAATATACTTCAAAAATTCAAAAATCTGTTCGCAATTCCTTTCGGGCAACCCCGCAAGATCATTTTAGTGCTTATATGACATGATTTCGATAAACCGTCTAGGAGAAGTGTTTCAAAATACATGATGTGCAAAATTCATAATAATAATCATAACTCAAATTTGTCTAAGATTCACTATGTAGTCGCAATGTAAAAGTTGTTCAGATTAATAGAACACACATGCCCACCAATTTTGGTTCATTTTCGTGCATGTATATGTCAACCACAACAGACAGCTCAATAGGTGGCGCTACAGAGTCCCTGAGCCACACCCTAGGCCACAGCTCTGTCTCTGAGTAGCGACTGTAATTCCACATGTAGCTGCCAAATTACAAGAGTTTTGGAGCATGCCAAGTTGGTGTAAAAAGGCTGCACGTGCTAAGACGAAGAGAGAATAATAAGAAGAATCTGATCAAAAACAATAGGGCCTTGCACCTACGGTGCAGCCACTTTCAGTGGCCGCACCTCGGTGCTCGGGCCCTAAAAAGAATAATAATAATCTGAGCAAAAACAATAGGGCCTTGCACCTACGGTGCAGCCACTTTCAGTGGCCGCACCTCGGTGCTCGGGCCCTAATAAATATAGCCGCAAGCGGCGATGGCGGGCCCGAGCACCTGCGGTGCGGAGACCTGTGACTTTTCGGAATCTAACAAAGCAACATGTGCGTGTTGGTGGGCATGTGCATGAGCAACACACATGCCCACCAAATTTGGTCAATTTTCCTGAATGTATGTGTCAACCACAACAGACAACACGCTAGGTGGCGCTATAGAGTCCCTAAGCCACACCCCAGGCCAGAGCTCTATCTATGACTATCGATAGCAATAACGCACAAGCCCACCAAATTTGGTTCATTTTTGTGAATGTGTGTGTCAACCACAACAGACAATGCACTAGGTGGCGTTATACAGTCCCTAAGACACCCTTGGCCAGAGCGCTGTCTCTGAATAGCTATAGCAATAACACACATGTCCACCAAATTTGGTTCATTTTCATGAATATATGAGTCAACCACAGTACACAACGCGCTACGTGGCGCTATAGAGCCCCTAAGCCACACCCTAGGCCAGAGCTTTATCTCTGTATCCATATTTGTAGTCCAAATTTGAGATGATAACCAGTGTGTTGATATGGTGTACTGTAAATCATGCATCTGTAAGGCTTACATCAATATCTTTGCTTCAGATCATTGAATTCATAAAACCTGTTGCTGTTTTTAATGTGTGTGTGTGTCTTGATGTAAACAAAACGTAACTAAGTCATGATTGTTTGACTTTTCTGTATTCTGGTTATTACATGCTATTCCAACCAAGCATTTTTGTGAGGATAAGAACCACTTCAGTGGTGGACTGGTCGGGGATTGAACCGGCAACCCTCCAGTTACAAGCCCCAAGCCCTAACCAGTAGGCCACGGCTGCCTCAGGGTGTGTGTGTGTGTGTGTGTGTGTGTGTGTGTGTGTGTGTGTGTGTGTGTGTGTGTGTGTGTGTGTGTGTGTGTGTGTGTGTGTGTGTGTGTGTGTGTGTGTGTGTGTGTGTGTGTGTGTGTGTGTGTGTGTGTGTGTGTGTGTGTGTGTGTGTGTGTGTGTGATTGAGTGAGTGGCGTGTGTGTGAGTGAGTGAGTGAGTGACCAGGAGTCCCTAAGCCACACCCTAGGCCAGGGCTCTGTCTCAGTCTAGAGGTAGCAACACACAAGCCCACCAAATTTGGGTCACAGACTACAGGTGCTTGGGCCCATCAATGCCCCTTGCGGCCTTTTTCTGTCTTAAAAGACACCCCAATTCAAACATTCACCATTTCAATATACTTCACAATTCCTCTTGGGCAACCCCTCAAGATCATTTTACTGCTGATATGATATGATAGTCAGTCCCCAATTCTATCACAAAAATGACTTAACCTGAGTAAAATCTTTATACACATGTTCTTTTCTTTACCTTTTACTTTGCATCACACTGTCATTCTTGACTCTCTGTGTGTGTGTGTGTGTGTGTGTGTGTGTGTGTGTGTGTCTGTCTGTGTGTGTGTGTGTGTGTGTGTGTGTGTGTGTGTGTCTGTGTGTGTGTGTGTGTGTGTGTGTGTGTCTGTGTGTTTGTGTCTGTGTCTGTGTCTGAGTCTCTGTGTGGAAAGCGGGGGAGGTTAGAGAGACATCCAGCTGGGAGAGAGGGGAGGGGTGGGAAGAACTGTGGGGGGAGGGAAACAGACAAGGAGAGGTAGAGTGGGTGAGCCACAGTGAGGGAGCAAGACCATGCGCGGCTAGGAACAGAGACCTATAAAAACCTAATAAACCTAAATATCTCACTTTCTGTTAACATGGTTGAAATCAAAATTGCAGCATAGGTTGATATGATTATAATTATTCATCAACTCGCTTCAAAATATTTTAGCTAAAACTGTGTCCACCACAATCATTAATGGGCTTTTAAAAAACACAAACAACACCAAATTCAAAACTTTGTATATGACTGTCACTACAAACACACTAACTAATACTCCATCAAATTTCATCCAAATTAGTCACTGTTTTCTGCCTATAACACCAAGTTTTTGTTTCTTTTATAAGACACCTAGATTCAAACCTTCGCCATTTCAATATACTTTTGAAATTCAAAAATCTGGTCGCAATTCCTCTCAGGCAACCCCTCAAGATAATTTTAGTGCTTAAATGACATAATTTCGATAAACCGTCTAGGAGAAGTATTTCAAAATACATGATGTGCAAAAATCAGAAAATCTCACATAATTCAAATTCTTCTAAGATTCACTATATAGTTTAAATGTAAAACTTGTTCAGAATAAAACAACACACATGTCCACCAAATTTGGTTCATTTCCGTGAATGTATGCGTCAAACAAAGTAGACGGCGCGCTAGGTGGCGCTATACAGTCCCTGAGCCACACCCTAGGCCAAACCTTTGTCTCTAAGTACAGTTAACAATTCCACATCTAGATGCCAAATTACAAGAGTTTTAGTGCATGTCAAGTTGGTGAAAAAAGGGCGAAAAAGTTAAGGGTAAGAGGAATAGAAGTATAATAATAATAATAAATATAGCCGCAAGCGGCGATGGCGGGCCCGAGCACCTGCGGTGCGGAGACCTGTGACATTTCGGAATCTAACAAAGCAACATGAGGCGTGTTGGTGGGCATGTGCATGAGCAACACACATGGCCACCAAATTTGGTCAATTTTCTTGAATGTATGTGTCAACCACAACAGACAACGCGCTAGGTGGCGCTAGAGTCCCTAAGCCACACCCTAGGCCAGAGCTGTTTTTCACTAGCGGCAGTAATAACACACACTCATTTTTGTGAATGTAAATGTCAACCCAAAACGGCTAACACGCTAGGTGGCGCTATAGAGTCCCTAAGCCACACCCTCAATAGCGATCGCAATAACACATGTGTCCACCAAATTTGGTTCATTTTCGTGAATGTATGTTTCAACCACAACAGACAACGCACTAGGTGGCGCTATAGAGTCCCTAAGCCACACCCTAGGCCAAAGCTCTGTCTCTGACTAGCGATAGCAATAACACATAAGTCCACCAAATTTGGTTCATTTTCATGAATGTTTGTGTCAACCACAACAGATAACGTACTACTAGGTGGCGCTATAGAGTCCCTAAGCCACACCCTAGGCCAGAGCTCTGTCTCTGACTAGCGATAGCAATAACACATAAGTCCACCAAATTTGGTTCATTTTCGTGAATGTTTGTGTCAACCACAACAGATAACGTGCTACTAGGTGGCGCTATAGAGTCCCTAAGCCACACCTTAGGCCAGAGCTCTGTCTCTGACTAGCGATAGCAAAAACACATAAATCCACCAAATTTGGTTCATTTTCGTGAATGTTTGTGTCAACCACAACAGATAACGTGCTACTAGGTGGCGCTATAGAGTCCCGAAGCCACACCTTAGGCCAGAGCTCTGTCTCTGACTAGCGATAGCAAAAACACATAAATCCACCAAATTTGGTTCATTTTCGTGAATGTTTGTGTCAACCACAACAGATAACGTGCTACTAGGTGGCGCTATAGAGTCCCGAAGCCACACCTTAGGCCAGAGCTCTGTCCCTGACTAGCAGAAGCAATTCCACATGTAGCTGCCAAATTACATCCAATTTATAACCTATTTTCTGCTTATAACACCAACTTCCTGTTTCGTAATAAGACGCCATAATTCAAACCTTCGCCATTTCGATATGCTTCGAAAATTCAAAAATCTGTTCGCAATTCCTCTCGGGCAAACCCTCAAGATCCTTTTACTGCTCATATGACATGATTTCGATAAACCGTCTAGGATAAGTGTTTCAAAATACATGATGTGCAAAAATCATAATCATAATCATAACTCAAATTTGTTTAAGATTCACTATGTAGTGTAAATGTAAAAGTTGTTTAGATTTATACAACACATCTGCCTACCAAATTTGGTTCATTTTCATGCATGCACATGTCAACCACAACAGACAGCGCGATAGGTGGTGCTATAGACCCCCTGAGCCACACCCTAGGCCAGGGCTCTGTCTCTCAGTATCAAATGCAATTCTACATATGCCTGCCAAATTACAAGAGTTTTGGAGCATGCCAAGTCGGTGAAACGGCCAAACGGGCTAAGACGAAGAGAGAATAATAATATTGTGTGTGTGTGTGAGTGAGTGAGTGAGTGAGTGAGTGAGTGAGTGAGTGACCAGGAGTCCCTAAGCCACACGCTAGGCCAGGGCTCTGTCTCAGACTAGAGGTGGCAACACACAAGGCAAAGACAAATTTTTATGAGGATTAGAACTTGGGTCTTACTCAGTCAGTCCCCAATTCAATCACAAAAATGACTTAACCTGAATAAAATCTTTATACACATGATCTTTTTTTTACCTTTTACTTTGCATCACACTGTCATTCTTGACTCTGTGTGTGTGTGTGTGTGTGTGTGTGTGTGTGTGTGTCTGTGTCTGTGTCTGTGTCTCTGTGTGGAGAGCGGGGGAGGAGAGAGAGACATCCAGCTGGGAGAGAGGGGAAAGTGTGAATAACTGTGGGGGGAAGGAAAGAAACAAGGAGGGGGAGAGTGGGTGAGCCACAGTGAGGGAGCGGCTAGGTAGTTCTGTGTGTAACACGCGCGGGCAGCAAGGAGCGGATAGGAGAGACCATAGTCATATGAAAACCTAAATAACTCACTTTCTGTTAATGTGGTTTACGTCGAAATTGCAGCATAGGTTGATATGATTATCATTATTCATCAACTCGCTTCAAAATATTTTAGCTAAAACTGTGTCCACCACAATCATTAATGCGCTTTTAAAAATCACAAACAACACCAAATTCAAAACTTTGTATATGACTGTCACTACAAACACACTAACTAATACTCCATCAAATTTCATCCAAATTAGTCACTGTTTTCTGCCTATAACACCAACTTTTTGTTCCTTTTATAAGACACCTAGGTTCAAACCTTCGCCATTTCGATATACTTTTGAAATTCAAAAATCTGTTCGCAATTTCTCTTGGGCAACCCCTCAAGATCATTTTACTGCTAAAATGACATGATTTCGACAAACCGTCTAGGAGAAGTGTTTCAAAATACATGATGTGCAAAAATCAGAAAATCTCACATAATTCAAATTCTTTTAATATTTACTATATAGTTTCAATGTAAAAGTTGTTCGGATTAATACAACACACATGCCCACCAAATTTGGTTCATTTTCGTGCATGTGTGTGTCAAACACAACAGACAGCGCGGTAGGTGGCGCTATAGACCCCCTGAGCCACGCCCTAGGCCAGGGCTCTGTCTCTGAGTATCAAATGCAATTCTACATATGCCTGCCAATTTACAAGAGTTTTGGAGCATGCCAAGTTGGTGAAACGGCCAAACGGGCTAAGAGGAAGAGAGAATAATAATAAATATAGCCGCAAGCGGCGATGGCGGGCCCGAGCACCTGCGGTGCGGACCCGTGACATGTGCGGAATCTAACAAAGCAACACGTACTTGTTGGTGGGCATGTGCATGAGCAACACACATTCCCACCAAATTTGGTTAATTTTCATCAAAGTATGTGTCAACCACAACAGACAACAAGCTAGGTGGCGCTATAGAGTCCCAAAGCCACACCCAAGGCCAGAGCTCTGTCCCTGACTAGTGGCAGCAATAACACACAAGCGTACCTATTTGTCGTGTATGTATGTGTCAACAATAATAGACAATGTGCTAGGTGGCGCTATAGAGTCCCTAAGCCTCACCCTAGGCCAGAGCTCTATCCCTGACAGGCAGTAGCAATAGCACACATGCCCACCAAATGTGGTTCATTTTCGTGAACGTGTCAACCATAATAGACAATGTGCTAGGTGGCGCTATAGAGTCCCTAAGCCACACCCTAGGCCAGAGCTCTATCCCTGACTAGCAGTAGCATTAACACACATGCCCAGCAAATGTGGTTCATTTTCGTGAATGTATCAATCACAACAGACAATGCGTTAGGTGGCGCTATAGAGTCCCTGAGCCACACCTGAGGCCAGAGCTCTGTCTCTGACTAGCGGTAGCAATAACACACAAGCCCACCACATTTGATTAATTTTCGTGAATGTATGTGACAACTACAACAGCCTATATGCTAGGTGGCGCTATAGAGTCCCTAAGCCACACCCTTGGCTAGAGCTCTGTCTCTGACTAGCAATAGCAATAACACACAAGCCCACCAAATTTGGTTCATTTTCATGAATGTTTGTGTCAACCACAACAGATAATGGGTTGCTAGGTGGCGCTATAGAGTCCCTAAGCCACACCCTTGGCTAGAGCTCTGTCTCTGACTAGCAATACCAATAACACACATGCCCACCAAATTTGGTTCATTTTCGTGAATGTTTGTTTCAACCACAACAGATAACGTGCTGCTAGGTGGCGCTATAGAGTCCCTAAGCCACACCCTTGGCTAGAGCTCTGTCTCTGACTAGCAATAGCAATAACACACATGCCCACCAAATTTGGTTCATTTTCGTGAATGTTTGTGTCAACCACAACAGATAACGTGCTGCTAGGTGGCGCTATAGAGTCCCAAAGCCACACCCTAGGCCAGAGCTCTGTCTCTGACTAGCAGAAGCAATTCCACATATAGCTGCCAAATTACATCCAATTTAAAACCTTTTTTCTGCCTATAACACCAACTTCCTGTTTCTGAATAAAACGCCATAATTCAAACCTTCGCCATTTCGATATACTTTTGAAATTCAAAAATCTGGTCGCAATTCCTCTCAGGCAACCCCTCAAGATCATTTTAGTGCTTATATGACATGATTTCGATAAACTGTGTAGGAGAAGTGTTTCAAAATACGTGATGTGCAAAAATCATAATCATAATCATAACTCAAATTCTTCTAAGATTTACTATATTGTTTAAATGTAAAAGTTGTTCAGATTAATACAACACATATGCCTACCAAATTTGGTTCATTTTCGTGCATGTATGTGTCAAACACAACAGAAACCGCGCTAGGTGGCGCTATAGAATCCCTGAGCCACACCCTAGACCAAAACTCTGTGTCTGAGTTTCGATTGCAATTCTACAAATGGCTGCCAAATTACAAGAGTTTTAGAGCATGCCAAGTTGGTGAAAAAAAAAAAACAGGTAAGGAGGAAAAAACTATAATAATAATAATAAATATAGCCGCAAGCGGCGATGGCGGGCCCGAGCACCTGCGGTGCGGAGACCTGTGAGATTTCGGAATCTAACAAAGCAACATGTGGGTGTTGGTGGGCATGTGCATGAGCAACACACATGCCCACCAAATTTGATCAATTTCCTTGAATGTATGTGTCAATCACAACAGACAACATGCTAGGTGGCGCTATAGAGTCCCTAAGCCACACCCTAGGCCAGAGCTCTATCTCTGACTATCGATAGCAATAACGCACAAGCCCACCAAATTTGGTTCATTTTCGTGAATGTGTGTGTCAACCACAACAGACAATGTGCTAGGTTGCGCTATACAGTCCCTAAGACACCCTTGGCCAGAGCGCTGTCTCTGAATAGCTATAGCAATAACAAATATGCCCACTAAATTTGGTTCATTTTCCTGAGTGTACGTGTCAACCACAACAGACAACACGCTAGGTGGCGCTATAGAGTCCTTAAGCCACACCCTAGGCCAGAGCTCTGTCTCTGAATAACTATAGCAATAACACACATGCCCACCAAATTTGGTTCATTTTTGTGAATGTATGTGTCAACCACAACAGACAATGCACTAGGTGGCGCTATAGAGTCCCTAAGCCACACCCGAGGCCAGAGCTCTGTCTCTGAATAACTTTACCAATAGCACACATGCCCACCAAATTTGGTTCATTTTGGTGAATGTACGTGTCAACCACAACAGACAATGCATTAGATGGCGCTCTAGAGTCCCTAAGCCACACTCTAGGCCAGAGCTCTGTCTCTGACTACCGATAGCAATAACACACAAGCCCACCAAATTTGGTTAATTTTCATGAATGTTTGTGTCAACCACAACAGACAGCGCACTAGGTGGCGCTATAAGGTCCCTAAGCCACACCCGAGGCCAGTGCTTTGTCTCTGAATAACTATAGCAATAACACACATGCCCACCAGATTTGGTTCATTTGGGTGAATGTACGTGTCAACCACAACAGACAATGCTCTAGGTGGCGCTATAGAGTCCCTAAGCCACACCCTAGGCCAGAGCTCTATCTCTGACTATCGATAGCAATAACGCACAAGCCCACCAAATTTGGTTCATTTTCTTGAATGTGTGTGTCAACCACAACAGACAATGCGCTAGGTGGCGCTATACAGTCCCTAAGACACCCTTGGCCAGAGCGCTGTCTCTGAATAGCTATAGCAATAACACATATGGCAACCAAATTTGGTTCATTTTCGTGAATGTATGTGTCAACCACAACAGACAATGCACTAGGTGGCGCTATAGAGTCCCTAAGCCACACCCGAGGCCAGAGCTCTGTCTCTGAATAACTTTAGCAATAACACACATGCCCACCAAATTTGGTTCATTTTGGTGAATGTTTGTGTCAACCACAAGAGACAACACACTAGGTGGCGCTATAGAGTCCCTACGCCACACCCTATGCCAAAGCTCTGTCTCTGACTAGCCATAGCAATAACACACAAGTCCACCATATTTGGTTCATTTTTGTGAATGTATGTGTCAACCACAATAGACAATGTGCTAGGTGGCGCTATAGAGTCCTTAAGCCATACCCTAGGCCAGAGCTCTGTCTCTGACTTGCGATTGCAATAACACACAAGCCCACCAAATTTGGTTAATTTTCGTGAATGTTTGTGTCAACCACAACAGACAATGCGCTAGGTGGCAATATAGAGTCTTTAAGCCACACCCTAGGCCAGAGCTCTGTCTCTGACTTGCAATAGTAATAACACACAATCCCGCCAAATTTGGTTAATTTTCGTGAATGTATGTGTCAACCACGACAGACAATGCGCTAGGTGGCGCTATAGAGTCATTAAGCCACACCCTAGGCCAAGCTTTGTCTCTGACTAGCCATAGCAATAACACACAAGTCCACCAAATTTGGTTCATTTTCGTTAATGTTTGTGTCAACCACAACAGATAACATGCTGCTAGGTGGCGCTATAGAGTTCCGAAGCCACATCTTAGGCCAGAGCTCTGTCTCTGACTAGCGATAGCAATAACACACAAGCACACCAAATTTGGTTAATTTTCATCAATGTATGTGTCAACCTCAACAGACAATGTGCTAGGTGGCGCTATAGAGTTCCTAAGCCACACCCTAGGCCAAAGCTCTGTCTCTGACTAGTAGTAGCAATAACACACAAGTCCACCAAATTTGGTTCATTTTTGTGAATGTTTGTGTCAACCACAACAGATAACATGCTGCTAGGTGGCGCTATAGAGTCCCGAAGCCACACCTTAGGCCAGAGCTCTGTCTCTGACTAGCAGAAGCAATTCCACATGTAGCTGCCAAATTACATCCAATTCATAACCTTTTTTCTGCCTATAACACCAACTTCCTGTTTCTTAATAAAACGCCATAATTCAAACCTTTGCCATTTCAATATACTTCAAAAATTCAAAAATCTGTTCGCAATTCCTTTCGGGCAACCCCGCAAGATCATTTTAGTGCTTATATGACATGATTTCGATAAACCGTCTAGGAGAAGTGTTTCAAAATACATGATGTGCAAAATTCATAATAATAATCATAACTCAAATTTGTCTAAGATTCACTATGTAGTCGCAATGTAAAAGTTGTTCAGATTAATAGAACACACATGCCCACCAATTTTGGTTCATTTTCGTGCATGTATATGTCAACCACAACAGACAGCTCAATAGGTGGCGCTACAGAGTCCCTGAGCCACACCCTAGGCCACAGCTCTGTCTCTGAGTAGCGACTGTAATTCCACATGTAGCTGCCAAATTACAAGAGTTTTGGAGCATGCCAAGTTGGTGTAAAAAGGCTGCACGTGCTAAGACGAAGAGAGAATAATAAGAAGAATCTGATCAAAAACAATAGGGCCTTGCACCTACGGTGCAGCCACTTTCAGTGGCCGCACCTCGGTGCTCGGGCCCTAATAATCTGAGCGAAAACAATAGGGCCTTGCACCTACGGTGCAGCCACTTTCAGTGGCCGCACCTCGGTGCTCGGGCCCTAAATATAGCCGCAAGCGGCGATGGCGGGCCCGAGCACCTGCGGTGCGGAGACCTGTGACATTTCGGAATCTAACAAAGCAACATGTACGTGTTGGTGGGCATGTGCATGAGCAACACACATGCCCACCAAATTTGGTCAATTTTCCTGAATGTATTTGTCAACCACAACAGACAACACGTTAGGTGGCGCTATAGAGTCCCTAAGCCACACCCCAGGCCAGAGCTCTATCTCTGACTATCGATAGCAATAACGCACAAGCCCACCAAATTTGGTTCATTTTCGTGAATGTGTGTGTCAACCACAACAGACAATGTGCTAGGTGGCGCTCTAGAGTCCCTAAGCCACACTCTAAGCCAGAGCTCTGTCTCTGACTAGTGGTAGCAATAACACACAAGCCCACTAAATTTGGTTCATTTTCATGAATATATGAGTCAACCACAGTACACAACGCGCTACGTGGCGCTATAGAGCCCCTAAGCCACACCCTAGGCCAGAGCTCTGTCTCTGTATCCATATTTGTAGTCCAAATTTGAGATGATAACCAGTGTGTTGATATGGTGTACTGTAAATCATGCATCTGTAAGGCTTACATCAATATCTTTGCTTCAGATCATTGAATTCATAAAACCTGTTGCTGTTTTTAATGTGTGTGTGTCTTGATGTAAACAAAACGTAACTAAGTCATGATTGTTTGACGTCTCTGTATTCTGGTTATTACATGCTATTCCAACCAAGCATTTTTGTGAGGATAAGAACCACTTTAGTGGTGGACTGGTTGGGGATTGAACCGGCAACCCTCCTGTTTCAAGCCCCAAGCCCTAACCAGTAGGCCACGGCTGCCTCAAGGGGGGGGGGGGGGGGTTGTGTGTGTGTGTGTGTGTGTGTGTGTGTGTGTGTGTGTGTGTGTGTGTGTGTGTGTGTGTGTGTGTGTGTGTGTGTGTGTGTGTGTGTGTGTGTGTGTGTGTGTGTGTGTGTGTGTGTGTGTGTGTGTGTGTGTGTGTGTGTGTGTGTGTGTGTGTGTGTGAGAGTGAGAGTGAGAGTGAGAGTGAGAGTGTGTTTGTGTGTGTGTGTGTGTGTGTGTGTGTGTGTGTGTGTGAGTGAGTGAGTGAGTGACCAGGAGTCCCTAAGCCACACCCTAGGCCAGGGCTCTGTCTCAGTCTAGAGGTAGCAAATTTGGGTCACAGACTACAGGTGCTTGGGCCCATCAATGCCCCTTGCGGCCTTTTTCTGTCTTAAAAGACACCCTAATTCAAACATTCACCATTTCAATATACTTCACAATTCCTCTTGGGCAACCCCTCAAGATAATTTTACTGCTGATATGATATGATTTGATAAACCCTTGGTTTGATTCGATAAACCGTCTAGGACAAGTGTTTCAAAATACATGACTTTACTGTATTCAGGTTATTACATGCCATTCCAACCAAGCAGTTTTATGAGGATTAGAACTTGGGTCTGACTTAGTCAGTCCCCAATTCTATCACAAAAATGACTTAACCTGAGTAAAATCTTTATACACATGATCTTTTCTTTACCTTTTACTTTGCATCACACTGTCATTCTTGACTCTGTGTGTGTGTGTGTGTGTGTGTGTGTTTGTGTGTGTGTGTGTGTGTGTGTGTGTGTGTGTGTGTGTGTGTCTGTGTGTGTGTGTATGTGTGTGTGTGTGTGTGTGTGTGTGTCTGTGTGTGTGTGTGTGTGTCTGTGTCTGAGTCTCTGTGTGGAAAGCGGGGGAGGTTAGAGAGACATCCAGCTGGGAGAGAGGGGAGGGGTGGGAAGAACTGTGGGGGGAGGGAAACAGAAAAGGAGGGGTAGAGTGGGTGAGCCACAGTGAGGGAGCAAGACCATGCGCGGCTAGGGAAACAGACCTATAAAAACCTAATAAACCTAAATATCTCACTTTCTGTTAACATGGTTGAAATCAAAATTGCAGCATAGGTTGATATGATTATAATTATTCATCAACTCGCTTCAAAATATTTTAGCTAAAACTGTGTCCACCACAATCATTAATGCGCTTTTAAAAAACACAAACAGCACCAAATTCAAAACTTTGTATATGACTGTCACTACAAACACACTAACTAATACTCCATCAAATTTCATCCACATAAGTCACTGTTTTCTGCCTATAACACCAACTTTTTGTTTCTTTTATAAGACACCTAGATTCAAACCTTCGCCATTTCAATATACTTTTGAAATTCAAAAATCTGGTCGCAATTCCTCTCAGGCAACCCCTCAAGATCATTTTAGTGCTTAAATGACATAATTTCGATAAACCGTCTAGGAGAAGTATTTCAAAATACATGATGTGCAAAAATCAGAAAATCTCACATAATTCAAATTTTTCTAAGATTCACTATATAGTTTGAATGTAAAACTTGTTCAGAATAATACAACACACATGTCCACCAAATTTGGTTCATTTCCGTGAATGTATGTGTCAACCACAGTAGACGGCGTGCTAGGTGGCGCTATAGAGTCCCTGAGCCACACCCTAGGCCACAGCTCTGTGTCTGAGTATCAAATGCAATTCTACATATGCCAGCTAAATTGCAAGAGTTTTAGAGCATGCCAAGTTGGTGAAAAATGTTACTGGTAAGATAATTATACTATAATAATAATAAGAAATATAGCCGCAAGCGGCGATGGCGGGCCCGAGCACCTGCGGTGCGGAGACCTGTGACATTTCGGAATCTAACAAAGCAACATGTGCATGTTGGTGGGCATGTGCATGAGCAACACACATGCCCACCAAATTTGGTCAATTTTCCTGAATGTACGTGTCAACCACAACAGACAACGCGCTAGGTGGCGCTATAGAGTCCCTAAGCCACACCCTAGGCCAGATCGTGTCTCTGAATAGCTATAGCAATAACACATATGCTAACCAAATTTGGTTCATTTTCGTGAATGTATGTGTCAATCACAACAGACAATGCACTAGGTGGCGCTATAGAGTCCCTAAGCCACAACCGAGGCCAGAGCTCTGTCTCTGAATAACTATAGCAATAACACACATGCCCACCAAATTTGGTTCATTTGGGTGAATGTACGTGTCAACCACAACAGACAATGCGCTAGGTGGCGCTATAGAGTCCCTAAGCCACACCTAAGGCCAGAGCTCTATCTCTGACTATCGATAGCAATAACGCACAAGCCCACCAAATTTGGTTCATTTTCGTGAATGTGTGTGTGAACAACAACAGACAATGCGCTAGGTGGCGCTATACAGTCCCTAAGACACCCTTGGCCAGAGCGCTGTCTCTGAATAGCTATAGCAATAACACATATGACAACCAAATTTGGTTCATTTTCGTGAATGTATGTGTCAGCCACAACAGACAATGTACTAGGTGGCGCTATAGAGTCTCTAAGCCACACCCGAGGCCAGAGCTCTGTCTCTGAATAACTTTAGCAATAACACACATGCCCACCAAATTTGGTTCATTTTGGTGAATGTTTGTGTCAACCACAAAAGACAACATACTAGGTGGCGCTATAGAGTCCTTACGCTACACCCTATGCCAAAGCTCTGTCTCTGACTAGCCATAGCAATAACACACAAGTCCACCAAATTTGGTTCATTTTCGTGAATGTTTGTGTCAACCACAAGAGACAACACACTAGGTGGCGCTATAGAGTCCTTACGCTACACCCTATGCCAAAGCTCTGTCTCTGACTAGCCATAGCAATAACACACAAGGCCACCAAATTTGGTTCATTTTCGTGAATGTTTGTGTCAACCACAACAGACAAAGCACTAGGTGGCGCTATAGAGTCCCTAAGCCACACCCAAGGCCAGAGCTCTGTCTCTGACTACCGATAGCAATAACACACAAGCCCACCAAATTTGGTTAATTTTCGTGAATGTTTGTGTCAACCACAACAGACAACGCAGTAGGTGGCGCTATAGAGTCCCTACGCCACACCCTATGCCAAAGCTCTGTCTCTGACTAGCCATAGCAATAACACACAAGTCCACCAAATTTGGTTCATTTCCGTGAATGTTTGTGTCAACCACAACAGATAACGTGCTGCTAGGTGGCGCTATAGAGTCCCAAAGCCACACCTTAGGCCAGAGGTCTGTCTCTGACTAGCAGAAGCAATTTCACGTGTAGCTGCCAAATTACATCCAATTTATAATCTTTTTTCTGCCTAAAACACCAACTTCCTGTTTCTTAATAAAACGCCATAATTCAAACCTTCGCCATTTCGATATACTTCACAAATTCAAAAATCTGTTCGCAATTCCTCTCGGGCAATCCCTCAAGATCATTTTAGTGCCTAAATGACATGATTTCGATAAACCGTCTAGGAGAAGTGTTTCAAAATACTTGACGTGCAAAAATCATAATCATAATCATAACTCAAATTCTTCTAAGATTCACTATATTGTTTAAATGTAAAACTTGTTCAGATTTATACAACACATATGCCCACCAAATCTGGGCCATTTCCGTGAATGTATGTGTCAACCACAACAGACAACTATTCTAGGTGGCGCTATAGAGTCCCTGAGCCACACCCTAGGCTAGAGCTCTGTCTCTGAGTAGCCACGGTAACTCCACATGTAGCTGCCAAATTACAAGAGTTTTGGAGCATGCCAAGTTGGTGAAAAAGGGCCGCACGGGATAAGACGAAGAGAGAATAATAAGAAATATAGCCGCAAGCGGCGATGGCGGGCCCGAGCACCTGCGGTGCGGAGACATGTGACATTTCGGAATCTAACAAAGCAACATGTGCGTGTTGGTGGGCATGTGCATGAGCAACACACATGCCCATCAAATTTGGTCAATTTTCCTGAATGTATGTGTCAACCACAACAGACAACACGCTAGGTGGCGCTATAGAGTCCCTAAGCCACACCCCAGGCCAGAGCTCTATCTCTGACTATCGATAGCAATTACGCACAAGCCCACCAAATTTGGTTCATTTTCGTGAATGTGTGTCAAACACAACAGACAATGCGCTAGGTGGCGTTATACAGTCCCTAAGACACCCTTGGCCAGATCGCTGTCTCTGAATAGCTATAGCAATAACACACATGCCCACCAAATTTGGTTCATTTTCGTGAATGTATGTGTCAACCACAACAGACAATGCGCTAGGTGGGCTCTAGAGTCCCTAAGCCACACTCTAAGCCAGAGCTCTGTCTCTGACTAGTGGTAGCACTAACACCAGATAACCAGTGTGTTGATTGGTGTACTGTAAATCATGCATCTGTAAGGCTTACATCAATATCTTTGCTTCAGATCATTGAATTTATAAAACCTGTTGCTGTATTTATTTGTGTGTGTGTGTCTTGATGTAAACAAAACATAACTAAGTCATGATTGTTTGACTTTTCTGTATTCTGGTTATTACATGCTATTCCAACCAAGCATTTTTGTGAGGATAAGAACTTGGGTCTGGCTTAGTCAGTCCCCAATTCAATCACTAAAAATGACTTAACCTGAATAAAATCATCATACACATGACTTTTCTTTACCTTTTACTTTACATCACACTGTCATTCTTGACCGACTCATGGCAAATCTGGCCATTCATTTTCATGTGGATCAAGGAAGGGAGAGAGAGTGTGTGTGTATATGTGTGTGTGTGTGTGTGTGTGTGTGTGTGTGTGTCTGTGTGGAAAGAACGGGGGAGGGGGAACAATGCAGCTGAGAGAGAGAGAGAGAGAGAGAGAGAGAGAGAGAGAGAGAGAGAGAGAGAGAGAGAGAGAGAGAGAGAGAGAGAGAGACAGAGGGGGTAGAGACAAATGGATCAATAGAATATACACTTTTTTGATCCCGTGAGAGAAATTAATTTCTCTGCATGTAACCCAATTTAACCGAATTAGTGAACACACACAGCACACAGTGAACACACAGTGAGGTGAATCACACACTGACCAGCGGTGCTGGGAGAGCAGTGAGAGGTTGTGTGTGTGTGTGTGTGTGTGTGTGTGTGTGTGTGTGTGTGTGTTTGTGTGTGTGTGTGTGTGAGTGAGTGAGTGAGGAGAGTGTGTGTGTGTGAGTGAGAGTGTGTGTGTGTGTGAGTGAGTGATTGAGTGACCAGGAGTCCCATTTGGGTCACGGACCGCAGGTGCTTGGGCCCATCAATGCCCCTTGCGGCCTTTTTGTGTCTTAAAAGACACCCCAATTCAAACATTCACCATTTCAATATACTTCACAATTTCTCTTGGGCAACCCCTCAAGATCATTTTACTGCTGATATGATATGATTCGATAAACCCTTGGTTTGATTCGATAAACCGTCTAAGTGTTTCAAAATACATGACTTTACTGTATTCTGGTTATTACATGCCATTCCAACCAAGCATTTTTACGAGGATTAGAACTTGGGTCTGACTTAGTCACTCCCCAATTCAATCACAAAAATGACTTAACCTGAGTAAAATCTTCATACACATGATCTTTTCTTTACCTTTTACTTTGCATCACACTGTCATTCTTGACTCTGTGTGTGTGTGTGTGTGTGTGTGTGTGTGTGTGTGTGTGTCTGTGTCTGTGTCTGAGTCTCTGTGTAGCAAGCGGGGGAGGTTAGAGAGACATCCAGCTGGGAGAGAGGGGGGTCATGGGGCTAAGACAGTAGTTCTGTGTGTAACACGCGCGGGCAGAAAGGAGCGGATAGGAGAGACCATAGTCATATGAAAACCTGAATAACTCACTTTCTGTTAATGTGGCTGACGCCAAAATTTCAGCATAGGTTCATATGAGTATTAATATTTGTAAACTCACTTCATAATATTTTAGGTAAAACTATGTGTCAACCACGATCATTAATACACTATTGAGTGACAGAATTAATGCCACATCAAAACTTGTATATGACTGTGACTACAAACACACTAACTAATACTCCACTTAATTTGATCCAAATTAGTCACTGTTTTCTGCCTATAACGCCAACTTCCTGTTTCTTTTACAAGACGCCTGGATTCAAACCTTCGCCATTTCAATATACTTTTGAAATTCAAAAATCTGGTCGCAATTTCTCTTGGGCAACCCCTCAAGATCATTTTACTGCTGAAATGACATAGTTTCGATAAACCGTCTAGGAGAAGTATTTCATAATACATGATGTGCAAAAATCAGAAAATCTCACATAATTCAAATTCTTTTAATATTCACTATATAGTTTAAATGTAAAACTTGTTCAGAATAATACAACACACATGTCCACCAAATTTGGTTCATTTCCGTGAATGTATGCGTCAACCACAGTAGACGGCGCGCTAGGTGGCGCTATACAGTCCCTGAGCCACACCCTAGGCCAAACCTTTGTCTCTAAGTACAGTTAACAATTCCACATCTACATGCCAAATTACAAGAGTTTTAGTGCATGTCAAGTTGGTGAAAAAGGGCGAAAAAGTTAAGAGTAAGAGGAATAGAAGTATAATAATAATAATAATAATAATAATAATAATAATCTGAGCAAAAACAATAGGGCCTTGCACCTACGGTGCAGCCACTTTCAGTGGCCGCACCTCGGTGCTCGGGCCCTAAATATAGCCGCAAGCGGCGATGGCGGGCCCGAGCACCTGCGGTGCGGACCCGTGACATTTGCGGAATCTAACAAAGCAACACGTACTTGTTGGTGGGCATGTGCATGAGCAACACACAAGCCCACGAAATTTGGTTAATTTCCATCAATGTATGTGTCAACCACAACAGACAACAAGCTAGGTGACGCAATAGAGTCCCAAAGCCACACCCAAGACCAGAGCTCTGTCTATGACTAGTGGCAGCAATAACACACAAGCGTACCTAATTGTCGTGTATGTATGTGTCAACAATAATAGACAATGTACTAGGTGGCGCTATAGAGTCCCTAAGCCTCACCCTAGGCCAGAGCTCTATCCCTGACAAGCAGTAGCAATAGCACACATGCCCACCAAATGTGGTTCACTTTCGTGAATGTGTCAACCATAATGGACAATGTAGTTGGTGGCGCTATAGAGTCCCTAAGCCACACCCTAGGCCAGAGCTCTATCCCTGACTAGCAGTAGCAATAACACACATGCCCACCAAATGTGGTTAATTTTCGTGAATGTATCAACCACAACAGACAATGCGCTAGGTGGCGCTATAGAGTCCCTAAGCCACACCCTAGGCCAGAGCTCTGTTTCTGACTTGCAGCAGTAATAACACACAAGCTCACCAAATTTGATTCATTTTCGTGAATGTATGTCAACCACAACAGGTAACACACTAGGTGGCGCTATTAGAGTCCCTAAGCCACACCCTCGGCCAGAGCTCTGTCTCTGAATATTTATAGCAAAACACATGCCCACCAAATTTGGTTCAATTTCGTGAATGTACGTGTCAACCACAACAGACAATGCGCTAGGTGGCGCTATAGAGTCCCTAAGCCACACCCAAGGCCAGAGCTCTGTCTTTGACTAGCGGCAGCAATAACACACAAGCCCACCAAATTTGGTTCATTTTTGTGAATGTTTGTGTCAACCACAACAAACAACGCTCTAGGTGGCGCTATAGAGTTCCTAAGCCACACCCTAGGCCAGAGCTCTGTCTCTGACTAGCAATAGGAATAACACACAAGCCCATCAAATTTGGTTAATTTTCGTGAATGTATGTGTCAACCACAACAGACAATGCGCTAGGTGGCGCTATAGAGTCCCTAAACCACACCCTAGGCCAGAGCTCTGTCTTTGACTACCGATAGCAATAACACACAAGCCCACCAAATTTGGTTCATTTTCGTGAATGTTTGTGTCAACCACAACAGATAACGTGCAGCTAGGTGGCGCTATAGAGTCCCAAAGCCACACCTTAGTCCAGAGCTCTGTCTCTGACTACCAGAAGCAATTCCACATGTAGCTGCCAAATTACATCCAATTCATAACCTTTTTTCTGCCTATAACACCAACTTCCTGTTTCTTAATAAAACGCCATAATTCAAACCTTCGCCATTTCAATATACTTCAAAAATTCAAAAATCTGGTCGCAATTCCTCTCGGGCAACCCCTCAAGATCATTTTAGTGCTTATATGACATGATTTCGATAAACCGTCTAGGAGAAGTGTTTCAAAATACGTGATGTGCAAAAATCATAATCATAATCATAACTCAAATTCTTCTAACATTCACTATATAGTTTAAATGTAACACTTGTTCAGAATAATACAACACACATGTCCACCAAATTTGGTTCATTTCCGTGAATGTATGTGTCAACCACAACAGACAGCGCGGTAGGTGGCGCTATAGAGTCCCTGAGCCACACCCTAGGCCAGAGGTCTGTCTCTCAGTAGAGGCATCAATTCTACAGGTAGCTGCCAAATTTCAAGAGTTTTAGAGCATGCCAAGTTGGTGAAAAAGGGCAAAACATTCCGGTAAGGGGAAAATACTATAATAAGAAATATAGCCGCAAGCGGCGATGGCGGGCCCGAGCACCTGCGGTGCGGAGACCTGTGACATTTCAGAATCTAACAATGCAACATGTGCGTGTTGGTGGGCATGTGCATGAGCAACACACATGCCCACCAAATTTGGTCAATTTTCCTGAATGTATGTGTCAACCACAACAGACAACACGCTAGGTGGCGCTATAGAGTCCCTAAGCCACACCCCAGGCCAGAGCTCTATCTCTGACTATCGATAGCAATAACGCACAAGCCCACCAAATTTGGTTCATTTTCGTGAATATATGTGTCAACCACAACAGACAACGCGCTGCTAGGTGGCGCTATAGAGTCCTTAAGCCACACCCTAGGCCAGAGCTCTAGCTTTCAGTAGCGGCAGCAATAACACAAAAAAACACCAAATTTGGTTCATTTTCGTGAATGTATGCGTCAACCACAACACACAATCTGCTAGGTGGCGCTATAGAGTCCCTAAGCCACACCCTAGGCCAGAGCTCTGTCTCTGACTAGCAATAGCAATAACACACAATCCCACCAAATTTGGTTCATTTTCGTGAATGTTTGTGTCAACCAAGACGGACAACTCGCTGCTAGGTGGCGCTATAGAGTCCCGAAGCCACACCTTAGGGTCAAAGCCCTGTCTCTGACTAGCACTAGCAATTCCACATGTAGCTGCGAAATTGCATCCAAATTATTACCTTTTTTCTGCCTATAACACAAACTTCCTGTTTCTTTAATAAGTCGCCATAATTCAAACCTTCGCCATTTCAATATACTTTTGAAATTCAAAAATCTGGTCGCAATTTCTCTTGGGCAACCCCTCAAGATCATTTTACTGCTGAAATGACATGATTTCGATAAACCGTCTAGGAGAAGTGTTTCAAAATACATGATGTGCAAAAATCAAAATCATAACCATAACTCAAATTCTTCTAATATTTACTATAGAGTGTAAATGTAAAAGTTGTTTAGATTAATTGAACACACATGCCCACCAAATCTGGGCAGTTTTCGTGAATGCATGCGTCAACCACAACAGACAGCGCAATAGGTGGCGCTATAGAGTCCCTGAGCCACACCCTAGGCCAGAGCTCTGTCACTGAGTAGCCACAGTAACTCCACATGTAGCTGCCAAAATACAAGAGTTTTGGAGCATGTTAAGTTGGTGAAAAAAGGGCGCACGGGGTAAGAGGATGAAAGAATACGAATAATAATAATAATCTGAGCAAAAACAATAGGGCCTTGCACCTACGGTGCAGCCGCTGCTTCAGCGGCCGCACCTCGGTGCTCGGGCCCTAAATATAGCCGCAAGCGGCGATGGCGGGCCCGAGCACCTGCGGTGCGGAGACCTGTGAGATTTCGGAATCTTACAAAGCAACATGTGCGTGTTGGTGGGCATGTGCATGAGCAACACACAAGCCCACCAAATTTGGTCAATTTTCCTGAATGTATGTGTCAACCACAACAGACAACATGCTAGGTAGCGTTATAGAGTCCCTAAGCCACACCCTACGCCAGAGCTCTATCTCTGACTATCGATAGCAATAACGCACAAGCCCACCAAATTTGGTTCATTTTCGTGAATGTGTGTGTCAACCACAAAAGACATTGCGCTAGGTGGCGTTATACAGTCCCTAAGACACCCTTGGCCAGAGTTCTGTCTCTGAATAACTATAGCAATAACATACATGCCCACCAAATTTGGTTCCTTTGGGTGAATGTACGTGTCAACCACAACAGACAATGCGCTAGGTGGCGCTATAGAGTCCCTAAGCCACACCCTAGGCCAGAGCTCTATCTCTGACTATCGATAGCAATAATGCACAAGCTCACCAAATTTGGTTCATTTTCGTGAATGTTTGTGTCAACCACAACAGACAATGCACTAGGTGGCGCTATAGAGTCCCTACGCCACACCCTATGGCAAAGCTCTGTCTCTGACTAGCCATAGCAATAACACACAAGTCCACCAAATTTGGTTCATTTTCGTGAATGTTTGTGTCAACCACAACACATAACGTGCTGCTAGGTGGCGCTATAGAGTCCCAAAGCCACACCTTAGGCCAGAGCTCTGTCTCTGACTAGCAGAAGCAATTCCACATGTAGCTGCCAAATTACATCCAATTCATAGCCTTTTTTCTGCCTATAACACCAACTTCCTGTTTCTTAATAAAACGCCATAATTCAAACCTTCGCCATTTCGATATACTTTTGAAATTCAAAAATCTGGTCGCAATTTCCTCTCGGGCAACCCCTCAAGATCATTTTAGTGCTGATATGACATGATTTCGATAAACCGTCTAGGAGAAGTGTTTCAAAATACATGATGTGCAAAAATCATAATCATAATCATAACTCAAATTTGTTTAAGATTCACTATGTAGTGTAAATGTAAATGTTGTTCAGATTCATGCAACACATCTGCCTACCAAATTTGGTTCATTTTCGTGCATGCACGTGTCAACCACAACAGACAGCGCGGTAGGTGGCGCTATAGAGTCCCTGAGCCACACCCTTGGCCAGAGCTCTGTCTCTGAGTAGCGTTACCAATTCCACATCTTACTGCCAAATTTCAAGAGTTTTAGAGCATGCCAAGTTGGTGAAAAAAGGCCAAACATGACCTGTAAGAGGATTCCACAGACATAATAATAATAATAATAATAATCTGAGCAGAAGCAATAGGGCCTTGCACCTACGGTGCAGCCGCTGCTACAGCGGCCGCACCTCGGTGCTCGGGCCCTAAATATAGCCGCAAGCGGCGATGGCGGGCCCGAGCACCTGCGGTGCGGACGTGTGACATTTCGGGATCTAACAAAGCAACATGTGTGGGTTGGTGGCCATGTGCCTGAGCAACACACATGCCCACTAAATTTGGTTATTTTTTGTGAATATATGTTTCAATCACAACAGACAACATGTTATGTGGCGCTATAGAGTCCCTAAGCCGCACCCTATGCCAGAGCTCTGTCTCTGACTAACGATAGCAATGACGCACAAGTCCACCAAATTTGGTTCATTTTCATGAATGTATGTGTCAACCTCAACAAACTATGCACTAGGTGGCGCTATAGAATCCCTAAGCTACACCCTAGACCAGAGCTCTGTCTCTGTCTAGCGATAGCAATAACACAGAAGCCCACCAAATGTGGTTCATTTTCATCAATGTATGTGTCAACCACAACAGACAATGTGCTAGGTGGCGCTATAGAGTCCCTAAGCCACACCCTAGGCCAGAGCTCTATCCCTGACTAGCGGTAGCAATAACACACATGCCCACCAAATGTGGCTCATTTTCGTGAATGTATCAACCACAACAGACAATGCGCTAGGTGGCGCTATAGAGTCCCTAAGCCACACCCTAGGCCAGAGCTCTGTTTCTGACTTGCGGCAGTAATAACACACAAGCTCACCAAATTTGATTCATTTTCGTGAATGTATATGTCAACCACAACAGGTAACACACTAGGTGGCGTTATAGAGTCCCTAAGCCACACCCTCGGCCAGAGCTCTGTCTCTGAATAGCTGTAGCAAATATGCCCACCAAATTTGGTTCATTTTCGTGAATGTACGTGTCAACCACAACAGACAATGCGCTAGGTGGCGCTATGGAGTCCCTAAGCCACACCCGAGGCCAGAGCTCTGTCTTTATCTAGCGGCAGCAATAACACTCAAGCCCACCAAATGTGGTTCATTTTTGTCAATGTTTGTGTCAGCCACAACAAACAATGCTCTAGGTGGCGCTATAGAGTCCCTAAGTCAGACCTTTGGCCAGAGCTCTGTCTCTGACTAGCAATAGGAATAACACACAAGCCCATCAAATTTGGTTAATTTTCGTGAATGTACGTGTCAACCACAACAGGCAATGCGCTAGGTGGCGCTATAGAGTCCCTAAGCCACACCCGAGGCAAGAGCTCTGTTTTTATCTAGCGGCAGCAATAACACACAAGCCCACCAAATTTGGTTCATTTTTGTGAATGTTTGTGTCAACCACAACAAACAATGCTCTAGGTGGCGCTATAGAGTCCCTAAGCCACACCTTTGGCCAGAGTTTGTCTCTGACTAGCAATAGGGATAACACACAAGCCCATCAAATCTGGTTAATTTTCGTGAATGTATGTGTCAACCACAACAGGCAATGCACTAGGTGGCGCTATAGAGTCCCTTAGCCACACCCTAGGCCAGAGCTCTGTCTCTGACTAGAGATAGCAATAACACACAAGCCCATCAAATTTGGTTCATTTTTGTGAATGTATGTGTCAACCACAACAGACAACCCGACAGAGCGTTCTTAAGCCTTCTTTAATCATTGTCTAATATTAAGGAAAGTTTAAGATCTATTAACCAAGGTGTTGTCACACACACACATGGCAAATAAGTTGCAGGATTGTGGTGCCTTCTCTCATCCTCAAGTTGGGTTATCATCTGTTGGCCTTCTTACCACCACCAGAGAGGCATGGGGGATGGGTGAGAGAGTGTGTGGGGGGTCGGTATGCAAATGAGGGAGGGGGGGGGCATGGGGCTAAGATAGAGAGAGAGATAGAAAGAGAGAGAGGGAGGGAGGCAGAGGGGTCAAGGGGGATGCCATGTGTGTGCGTAACTCTCTGGAAAGCTTGCGCGTGTGTAATGTGTGTGCGGTTAAATGTGGTTCTGTGTGTGTGTAACAGGACCAACATGAAGGCGCGGATGAGAAAAGATCGTAACACAGAGCCATCCTCATAAGAAAACCTAAATAACTCACTTTCTGTTAATATGGTTAAAGTCAAAATTGCAGCATAGGTTAATATGATTATTATTATTCATCAACTCGCTTCAAAATATTTTAGCTAAAACTGTGTCCACCACAATCATTAATGCGCTTTTAAAAATCACAAACAACACCAAATTCAAAACTTTGTATATGACTGTCACTACAAACACACTAACTAATACTCCATAAAATTTCATCCAAATTAGTCACTGTTTTCTGCCTATAACACCAACTTTTTGTTTCTTTTATAAGACACCTAGATTCAAACCTTCGCCATTTCAATATACTTTTGAAATTCAAAAATCTGGTCGCAATTCCTCTCGGGCAACCCCTCAAGATCATTTTAGTGCTTAAATGACATAATTTCGATAAACCGTCTAGGAGAAGTATTTCAAAATACATGATGTGCAAAAATCAGAAAATCTCACATAATTCAAATTCTTCTAAGATTCACTATATAGTTTGAATGTAAAACTTGTTCAGAATAATACAACACACATGTCCACCAAATTTGGTTCATTTCCGTGAATGTATGTGTTAACCACAGTAGACGGCGCGCTAGGTGGCGCTATAGAGTCCCTGAGCCACACCCTAGGCCACAGCTCTGTGTCTGAGTATCAAATGCAATTCTACATATGCCAGCTAAATTGCAAGAGTTTTAGAGCATGCCAAGTTGGTGAAAAATGTTACTGGTAAGAGAATTATACTATAATAATAAGAATAATCTGAGCAAAAACAATAGGGCCTTGCACCTACGGTGCAGCCGCTGCTACAGCGGCCGCACCTCGGTGCTCGGGCCCTAAATATAGCCGCAAGCGGCGATGGCGGGCCCGAGCACCTGCGGTGCGGACCCGTGACATTTGCGGAATCTAAGAAAGCAACACGTACTTGTTGGTGGGCATGTGCATGAGCAACACACATGCCCACCAAATTTGGTTAATTTTCATCAATGTATGTGTCAACCACAACAGAAAACAAGCTAGGTGGCGCTATAGAGTCCCAAAGCCACACCCAAGGCCAGAGCTCTGTCTCTGACTAGTGGCAGCAATAACACACAAGCGTACCTAATTGTTGTGTATGTATGTGTCAACAATAATAGACAATGTGCTAGGTGGCGCTATAGAGTCCCTAACCCTCACCCTAGGCCAGAGCTCTATCCCTGACAAGCAGTAGCAATAGCACACATGCCCACCAAATGTGGTTCATTTTCGTGAATGTGTCAACCATAATAGACAATGTGCTAGGTGGCGCTATAGAGTCCCTAAGCCACACCCTAGGCCAGAGCTCTATCCCTGACTAGCGGTAGCAATAACACACATGCCCACCAAATGTGGCTCATTTTCGTGAATGTATCAACCACAACAGACAATGCGCTATGTGGCGCTATAGAGTCCCTAAGCCACACCCTAGGCCAGAGCTCTGTTTCTGACTTGCGGCAGTAATAACACACAAGCTCACCAAATTTGATTCATTTTCGTGAATGTATATGTCAACCACAACAGGTAACACACTAGGTGGCGTTATAGAGTCCCTAAGCCACACCCTCGGCCAGAGCTCTGTCTCTGAATAGCTGTAGCAAATATGCCCACCAAATTTGGTTCATTTTCGTGAATGTACATGTCAACCACAACAGACAATGCGCTAGGTGGCGCTATGGAGTCCCTAAGCCACACCCGAGGCCAGAGCTCTGTCTTTATCTAGCGGCAGCAATAACACTCAAGCCCACCAAATGTGGTTCATTTTTGTCAATGTTTGTGTCAGCCACAACAAACAATGCTCTAGGTGGCGCTATAGAGTCCCTAAGTCAGACCTTTGGCCAGAGCTCTGTCTCTGACTAGCAATAGGAAAAACACACAAGCCCATCAAATTTGGTTAATTTTCGTGAATTTACGTGTCAACCACAACAGGCAATGCGCTAGGTGGCGCTATAGAGTCCCTAAGCCACACCCTAGGCAAGAGCTCTGTTTTTATCTAGCGGCAGCAATAACACACAAGCCCACCAAATTTGGTTCATTTTTGTGAATGTTTGTGTCAACCACAACAAACAATGCTCTAGGTGGCGCTATAGAGTCCCTAAGCCACACCTTTGGCCAGAGTTTGTCTCTGACTAGCAATAGGGATAACACACAAGCCCATCAAATCTGGTTAATTTTCGTGAATGTATGTGTCAACCACAACAGGCAATGCGCTAGGTGGCGCTATAGAGTCCCTTAGCCACACCCTAGGCCAGAGCTCTGTCTCTGACTAGAGATAGCAATAACACACAAGCCCACCAAATTTGGTTCATTTTTGTGAATGTATGTGTCAACCACAACAGACAACCCGACAGAGCGTTCTTAAGCCTTCTTTAATCATTGTCTAATATTAAGGAAAGTTTAAGATCTATTAACCAAGGTGTTGTCACACACACACATGGCAAATAAGTTGCAGGATTGTGGTGCCTTCTCTCATCCTCAAGTCTGTTGGCCTTCTTACCACCACCAGAGAGGCATGGGGGATGGGTGAGAGAGTGTGTGGGGGGTCGGTATGCAAATGAGGGGGGGGGGGCATGGGGCTAAGATAGAGAGAGAGATAGAAAGAGAGAGAGGGAGGGAGGCAGAGGGGTCAAGGGGGATGCCATGTGTGTGCGTAACTCTCTGGAAAGCTTGCGCGTGTGTAATGTGTGTGCGGTTAAATGTGGTTCTGTGTGTGTGTAACAGGACCAACATGAAGGCGCGGATGAGAAAAGATCGTAACACAGAGCCATCTTCATAAGAAAACCTAAATAACTCACTTTCTGTTAATGTGGTTAAAGTCAAAATTGCAGCATAGGTTAATATGATTATTATTATTCATCAACTCGCTTCAAAATATTCTAGCTAAAACTGTGTCCACCAAAATCATTAATGCGCTTTTAAAAATCAAAAACAACACCAAATTCAAAACTTTGTATATGACTGTCACTACAAACACACTAACTAATACTCCATAAAATTTCATCCAAATTAGTCACTGTTTTCTGCCTATAACACCAACTTTTTGTTTCTTTTATAAGACACCTAGATTCAAACCTTCGCCATTTCAATATACTTTTGAAATTCAAAAATCTGGTCGCAATTTCTCTTGGGCAACCCCTCAAGATCATTTTACTGCAAAAAGGACATGATTTCGATAAACCGTCTAGGAGAAGTGTTTCAAAATACATGATGTGCAAAATTCATAATCATAACCATAACTCAAATTCTTCGAATATTTACTATAGAGTGTAAATCTAAAAATTGTTCAGATTCATACAACACACATGTCCACCAAATTTGGTTCATTTTCGTGCATGTCTGTGTCAAACACAACAGAAACCGCGCTAGGTGGCGCTATAGAGTCCCTGAGCCACACCCTAGGCCAAAGCTCTGTCTCTGAGTTTCGATTGCAATTCTACAAATGGCTGCGAAATTACAAGAGTTTTAGAGCATGCCAAGTTGGTGAAAAAAAAAAAACAGGTAAGACGGAAGAAGAAGAAAAATAATAATAATAATCTGAGCAAAAACAATAGGGCCTTGCACCTACGGTGCAGCCACTTTCAGTGGCCGCACCTCGGTGCTCGGGCCCTAAATATAGCCGCAAGCGGCGATGTTGGGCCCGAGCACCAGCGGTGCGGAGACCTGTGAGATTTCGGAATCTAACAAAGCAACATGTGCGTGTTGGTGGGCATGTGCATGAGCAACACACATGCCCACCAAATTTGGTCAATTTTCCTGAATGTATGTGTCAGCCACAACAGACAATATGCTAGGTAGCGCTATAGAGTCCCTAAGCCACACCCTAGGCCAGAGCTCTATCTCTGACTATCGATAGCAATAACGCTAGACCGACACAGACAGAGGGGGTAGAGACAAATCGATCAATAGAATAGAATATACACTTTTTTGATCCCGTGAGGGAAATTTATTTCTCTGCATGTAACCCAATTTAACCAAATTAGTGAACACACACAGCACACAGTGAACACACAGTGAGGTGAATCACACACTGACCCAGAGCAGTGAGCTGCCTGCCCAACCAGCGGTGCTGGGGGAGCAGTGAGGGGTTAGGTGCCTTGCTCAAGGGCACTTTAGTGGTGGACTGGTTGGGGATTGAACCGGCAACCTTCCAGTTACAAGCCCCAAGCCCTAACCAGTAGGCCAAGGCTGCCCAGAGGGAAGGAGGGAGGGAGGGAGGAAAGAGGGAGGGAGTGTGTGTGTGTGTGTGTGTGTGTGTGTGTGTGTGTGTGTGTGTGTGTGTGTGTGTGTGTGTGTGTGTGTGTGTGTGTGTGTGTGTGTGTGTGTGTGTGTGTGTGTGTGTGTGCGCACGCGCGTGCGTGCGTGAGAGAGAGAGAGAATGACGGGGGAGGGGTGAGAGAGTGTCTGTGAGTCTGTGTAGAGAATTAGCAGGGGACGAGAGAGACATGCAGCTGAGAGAGAGAGCACCTACTCCTGCTCAGCTAAATGGATGGAGTATAAGACACATGCAAACACAAATAAACCTAAATACTCACTTACTGTGAACATGGCTAAAGTCAAAATTTCAAAATTGCAGCATAGGTTGATATGATTATAATTATTCGTCAACTCGCTTCAAAATATTTTAGCTAAAACTGTGTCCACCACAATCATTAATGCACTTTTAAAAAACACAAACACCAAAATTCAAAACTTTGCATATGACTGTCACTACAAACACACTAACTAATACTCCATCAAATTTCATCCAAATTAGTCACTGTTTTCTACCTATAACACCAACTTTCTGTTTCTTTTACAAGACACCTAGATTCAAACCTTCGCCATTTCAATATACTTTTGTATACTTTTTAATATACCATACTCAGAGCAGTGAGCTGCCTGCCCAACCAGCGGCGCTCAGGGAGCAGTCAGGGGTTAGGTGCCTTGCTCAAGGGCACTTCAGCTGTGGACTGGTCAGGGATCGAACCGGCAATCCTCCAGCTACAAGCCCCAAGCCCTAACCAGTAGGCAACGGTTGCCCAAAGTGTGTGTGTGTGTGTGTGTGTGTGTGTGTGTGTGTGTGTGTGTGTGTGTGTGTGTGTGTGTGTGTGTGTGTGTGTGTGTGTGTGTGTGTGTGTGTGTGTGTGTGTGTGTGTGTGTGTGTGTGTCTCTGTCTCTCTGTCTCTCTGTCTCTGTCTCTGTCGGTCTCTAGAAAGCCGCGCGTGTGTCAATGTGTGTGTGTTAGTTAGGGAGGACCCGAGAAGGGGGGTGACAGAGTGCGTGCGTGTGTCTGTTAGTTGCAACAGAGAGAGAGGCAGAGAAGGACAGAGAGGAGGGGCTGTGTGATTGGGCAAATATGAAATTAAAAATAACTCACTTTCTGTTAACATGGTTAAAATCAAAATTGCAGCATAGCTTGATATGATTATAATCATTCATCAACTCGCTTCAAAATATTTTAGCTAAAACTGTATCCACCACAATCATTAATGCACTTTTAAAAATCACAAACAACACCAGATTCAAAACTTTGCATATGACTGTCACTACAAACACACTAACTAATACTCCATCAAATTTCATCCAAATTAGTCACTGTTTTCTGCCTATAACACCAACTTTTTGTTTCTTTTATAAGACACCTAGATTCAAACCTTCGCCATTTCAATATACTTTTGAAATTCAAAAATCTGGTCGCAATTTCTCTTGGGCAACCCCTTAAGATCATTTTACTGCTGAAAGGACATGATTTCGATAAACCGTCTAGGAGGAGTGTTTCAAAATACATGATGTGCAAAATTCATAATCATAACCATAACTCAAATTCTTCGAATATTTACTATAGAGTGTAAATGTAAAAATTGTTCAGATTACTGCAACACACATACCCACCAAATCTGGGCCATTTTCGTGTATGCATGTGTCAACCACAACAGACAGCGTGATAGGTGGCGCTATAGAGTCCCTGAGCCACGCCCTAGACCAAAACTCTGTGTCTGAGTTTCGATTGCAATTCTACAAATGGCTGCCAAATTACAAGAGTTTTAGAGCATGCCAAGTTGGTGAAAAAAAAAAAACAGGTAAGGAGGAAAAAACTATAATAAATATAGCCGCAAGCGGCGATGGCGGGCCCGAGCACCTGCGGTGCGGAGACCTGTGAGATTTCGGAATCTAACAAAGCAACATGTGGGTGTTGGTGGGCATGTGCATGAGCAACACACATGCCCACCAAATTTGATCAATTTCCTTGAATGTATGTGTCAATCACAACAGACAACATGCTAGGTGGCGCTATAGAGTCCCTAAGCCACACCCTAGGCCAGAGCTCTATCTCTGACTATCGATAGCAATAACGCACAAGCCCACCAAATTTGGTTCATTTTCGTGAATGTGTGTGTCAACCACAACAGACAATGTGCTAGGTTGCGCTATACAGTCCCTAAGACACCCTTGGCCAGAGCGCTGTCTCTGAATAGCTATAGCAATAACAAATATGCCCACTAAATTTGGTTCATTTTCCTGAGTGTACGTGTCAACCACAACAGACAACACGCTAGGTGGCGCTATAGAGTCCTTAAGCCACACCCTAGGCCAGAGCTCTGTCTCTGAATAACTATAGCAATAACACACATGCCCACCAAATTTGGTTCATTTTTGTGAATGTATGTGTCAACCACAACAGACAATGCACTAGGTGGCGCTATAGAGTCCCTAAGCCACACCCGAGGCCAGAGCTCTGTCTCTGAATAACTTTACCAATAGCACACATGCCCACCAAATTTGGTTCATTTTGGTGAATGTACGTGTCAACCACAACAGACAATGCATTAGATGGCGCTCTAGAGTCCCTAAGCCACACTCTAGGCCAGAGCTCTGTCTCTGACTACCGATAGCAATAACACACAAGCCCACCAAATTTGGTTAATTTTCATGAATGTTTGTGTCAACCACAACAGACAGCGCACTAGGTGGCGCTATAAGGTCCCTAAGCCACACCCGAGGCCAGTGCTTTGTCTCTGAATAACTATAGCAATAACACACATGCCCACCAGATTTGGTTCATTTGGGTGAATGTACGTGTCAACCACAACAGACAATGCTCTAGGTGGCGCTATAGAGTCCCTAAGCCACACCCTAGGCCAGAGCTCTATCTCTGACTATCGATAGCAATAACGCACAAGCCCACCAAATTTGGTTCATTTTCTTGAATGTGTGTGTCAACCACAACAGACAATGCGCTAGGTGGCGCTATACAGTCCCTAAGACACCCTTGGCCAGAGCGCTGTCTCTGAATAGCTATAGCAATAACACATATGGCAACCAAATTTGGTTCATTTTCGTGAATGTATGTGTCAACCACAACAGACAATGCACTAGGTGGCGCTATAGAGTCCCTAAGCCACACCCGAGGCCAGAGCTCTGTCTCTGAATAACTTTAGCAATAACACACATGCCCACCAAATTTGGTTCATTTTGGTGAATGTTTGTGTCAACCACAAGAGACAACACACTAGGTGGCGCTATAGAGTCCCTACGCCACACCCTATGCCAAAGCTCTGTCTCTGACTAGCCATAGCAATAACACACAAGTCCACCATATTTGGTTCATTTTTGTGAATGTATGTGTCAACCACAATAGACAATGTGCTAGGTGGCGCTATAGAGTCCTTAAGCCATACCCTAGGCCAGAGCTCTGTCTCTGACTTGCGATTGCAATAACACACAAGCCCACCAAATTTGGTTAATTTTCGTGAATGTTTGTGTCAACCACAACAGACAATGCGCTAGGTGGCAATATAGAGTCTTTAAGCCACACCCTAGGCCAGAGCTCTGTCTCTGACTTGCAATAGTAATAACACACAATCCCGCCAAATTTGGTTAATTTTCGTGAATGTATGTGTCAACCACGACAGACAATGCGCTAGGTGGCGCTATAGAGTCATTAAGCCACACCCTAGGCCAAGCTTTGTCTCTGACTAGCCATAGCAATAACACACAAGTCCACCAAATTTGGTTCATTTTCGTTAATGTTTGTGTCAACCACAACAGATAACATGCTGCTAGGTGGCGCTATAGAGTTCCGAAGCCACATCTTAGGCCAGAGCTCTGTCTCTGACTAGCGATAGCAATAACACACAAGCACACCAAATTTGGTTAATTTTCATCAATGTATGTGTCAACCTCAACAGACAATGTGCTAGGTGGCGCTATAGAGTTCCTAAGCCACACCCTAGGCCAAAGCTCTGTCTCTGACTAGTAGTAGCAATAACACACAAGTCCACCAAATTTGGTTCATTTTTGTGAATGTTTGTGTCAACCACAACAGATAACATGCTGCTAGGTGGCGCTATAGAGTCCCGAAGCCACACCTTAGGCCAGAGCTCTGTCTCTGACTAGCAGAAGCAATTCCACATGTAGCTGCCAAATTACATCCAATTCATAACCTTTTTTCTGCCTATAACACCAACTTCCTGTTTCTTAATAAAACGCCATAATTCAAACCTTTGCCATTTCAATATACTTCAAAAATTCAAAAATCTGTTCGCAATTCCTTTCGGGCAACCCCGCAAGATCATTTTAGTGCTTATATGACATGATTTCGATAAACCGTCTAGGAGAAGTGTTTCAAAATACATGATGTGCAAAATTCATAATAATAATCATAACTCAAATTTGTCTAAGATTCACTATGTAGTCGCAATGTAAAAGTTGTTCAGATTAATAGAACACACATGCCCACCAATTTTGGTTCATTTTCGTGCATGTATATGTCAACCACAACAGACAGCTCAATAGGTGGCGCTACAGAGTCCCTGAGCCACACCCTAGGCCACAGCTCTGTCTCTGAGTAGCGACTGTAATTCCACATGTAGCTGCCAAATTACAAGAGTTTTGGAGCATGCCAAGTTGGTGTAAAAAGGCTGCACGTGCTAAGACGAAGAGAGAATAATAAGAAGAATCTGATCAAAAACAATAGGGCCTTGCACCTACGGTGCAGCCACTTTCAGTGGCCGCACCTCGGTGCTCGGGCCCTAATAATAATAATAATCTGAGCGAAAACAATAGGGCCTTGCACCTACGGTGCAGCCACTTTCAGTGGCCGCACCTCGGTGCTCGGGCCCTAAATATAGCCGCAAGCGGCGATGGCGGGCCCGAGCACCTGCGGTGCGGAGACCTGTGACATTTCGGAATCTAACAAAGCAACATGTGCGTGTTGGTGGGCATGTGCATGAGCAACACACATGCCCACCGAATTTGGTCAATTTTCCTGAATGTATGTGTCAACCACAAAAGACAACACGCTAGGTGGCGCTGTAGAGTCCCTAAGCCACACCCTAGGCCAGAGCTCTATCTCTGACTATCGATAGCAATAACGCACAAGCCCACCAAATTTGGTTAATTTTCGTGAATGTGTGTGTCAACCACAACACACAATGCGCTAGGTGGCGCTATATAGTCCCTAAGACACCCTTGACCAGAGCGCTCTCTCTGAATAGCTATAGCAATAACACATATGCCAACCAAATTTGGTTCATTTTCGTGAATGTATGTGTCAACCACAACAGACAATGCACTAGGTGGCGCTATAGAGTCCCTAAGCCACACCCGAGGCCAGAGCTCTGTCTCTGAATAACTATAGCAATAACACACATGCTCACCAAATTTGGTTCATTTTGGTGAATGTACGTGTCAACCACAACAGACAATGCATTAGGTGGCGCTCTAGAGTCCCTAAGCCACACTCTAGGCCAGAGCATTGTCTCTGACTACCGATGGCAATAACACACAAGCACACCAAATTTGGTTAATTTTCGTGAATGTTTGTGTCAACCACAACAGACAACGCACTAGGTGGCGCTATAGAGCAGTGTTTTTCAACCTTTTTTGATCCAAGGCACACTTTTTTCATTGAAAAAATCCTGAGGCACACCACCAGCCGAAAATTTTAAATAAAATGAAATTTTAATGAAAATGAAATTAAATAAAACTCTGTATAGCCCGCATTAACGATATCAAGTCATTCTTGTCCAAATGTCTTGAATAGGAATCAAATGAACACAAAGACAATTATTTCTATTCACTCTTTTTTAGACCAATTAGGTGAAATTGGATAATATCCCACGGCACACCTAACAATGTGTCACGGCACACTAGTGTGCCACGGCACAGTGGTTGAAAAACACTGCTATAGAGTTCCAAATCCACACCTTAGAACAGAGCTCTGTCTCTGACCATTGATAGCAATAACACACAAGCCCACCAAATTTGGTTAATTTTCGTGAATGTTTGTGTCAACCACACCAGATAACATGCTGCTAGGTGGCGCTATAGAGTCCCGAAGCCACACCTTAAGCCAGAGCTCTGTCTCTGACTAACGGTAGTAATAACACACAAGCCCACCAAATTTGGTTCATTTTTGTGAATGTTTGAGTCAACCACAGACAACGTGCTAGGTGGCGCTATAGAGTCCTTAAGCCACACCCTAGGCCAGAGCTCTGTCTCTGACTACCGATAGCAATAACACACGAGCCCACCAAATTTGGTTCATTTTCGTGAATGTATGTGTCAACCACAACAGACAACGCACTAGGTGGCGCTATAGAGTCCCTACGCCACACCCTAGGCCAAAGCTCTGACTCTGACTAGCGATAGCAATAACACATAAGTCCACCAAATTTGGTTCATTTTCGTTAATGTTTGTGTCAACCACAACAGATAACGTGCTACTAGGTGGCGCTATAGAGTCCCTAAGCCACACCCTAGGCCAGAGCTCTGTCTCTGACTAGCGATAGCAATAACACATAAGTCCACCAAATTTGGTTCATTTTCGTGAATGTTTGTGTCAACCACAACAGATAACGTGCTACTAGGTGGCGCTATAGAGTCCCTAAGCCACACCTTAGGCCAGAGCTCTGTCTCTGACTAGCGATAGCAAAAACACATAAGTCCACCAAATTTGGTTCATTTTCGTGAATGTTTGTGTCAACCACAACAGATAACGTGCTACTAGGTGGCGCTATAGAGTCCCGAAGCCACACCTTAGGCCAGAGCTCTGTCCCTGACTAGCAAAAGCAATTCCACATGTAGCTGCCAAATTACATCCAATTTATAACCTTTTTTCTGCTTATAACACCAACTTCCTGTTTCGTAATAAGACGCCATAATTCAAACCTTCGCCATTTCGATATGCTTCGAAAATTCAAAAATCTGTTCGCAATTCCTCTCGGGCAACCCCTCAAGATCCTTTTACTGCTCAAATGACATGATTTCGATAAACCATCTAGGAGAAGTGTTTCAAAATACATGATGTGCAAAAATCATAATCATAATCATAACTCAAATTTGTTTAAGATTCACTATGTAGTGTAAATGTAAAAGTTGTTCAGATTTATACAACACATCTGCCAACCAAATTTGGTTCATTTTCGTGCATGCACATGTCAACCACAACAGACAGCGCGATAGGTGGCGCTAGAGACCCCCTGAGCCACACCCTAGGCCAGGGCTCTGTCTCTCAGTATCAAATGCAATTCTACATATGCCTGCCAAATTACAAGAGTTTTGGAGCATGCCAAGTTGGTGAAACGGCCAAACGGGCTAAGACGAAGAAAGAATAATAATAAATATAGCCGCAAGCGGCGATGGCGGGCCCGAGCACCTGCGGTGCGGACCCGTGACATTTGCGGAATCTAAGAAAGCAACACGTACTTGTTGGTGGGCATGTGCATGAGCAACACACATGCCCACCAAATTTGGTTAATTTTCATCAATGTATGTGTCAACCACAACAGAAAACAAGCTAGGTGGCGCTATAGAGTCCCAAAGCCACACCCAAGGCCAGAGCTCTGTCTCTGACTAGTGGCAGCAATAACACACAAGCGTACCTAATTGTTGTGTATGTATGTGTCAACAATAATAGACAATGTGCTAGGTGGCGCTATAGAGTCCCTAACCCTCACCCTAGGCCAGAGCTCTATCCCTGACAAGCAGTAGCAATAGCACACATGCCCACCAAATGTGGTTCATTTTCGTGAATGTGTCAACCATAATAGACAATGTGCTAGGTGGCGCTATAGAGTCCCTAAGCCACACCCTAGGCCAGAGCTCTATCCCTGACTAGCGGTAGCAATAACACACATGCCCACCAAATGTGGCTCATTTTCGTGAATGTATCAACCACAACAGACAATGCGCTAGGTGGCGCTATAGAGTCCCTAAGCCACACCCTAGGCCAGAGCTCTGTTTCTGACTTGCGGCAGTAATAACACACAAGCTCACCAAATTTGATTCATTTTCGTGAATGTATATGTCAACCACAACAGGTAACACACTAGGTGGCGTTATAGAGTCCCTAAGCCACACCCTCGGCCAGAGCTCTGTCTCTGAATAGCTGTAGCAAATATGCCCACCAAATTTGGTTCATTTTCGTGAATGTACATGTCAACCACAACAGACAATGCGCTAGGTGGCGCTATGGAGTCCCTAAGCCACACCCGAGGCCAGAGCTCTGTCTTTATCTAGCGGCAGCAATAACACTCAAGCCCACCAAATGTGGTTCATTTTTGTCAATGTTTGTGTCAGCCACAACAAACAATGCTCTAGGTGGCGCTATAGAGTCCCTAAGTCAGACCTTTGGCCAGAGCTCTGTCTCTGACTAGCAATAGGAAAAACACACAAGCCCATCAAATTTGGTTAATTTTCGTGAATTTACGTGTCAACCACAACAGGCAATGTGCTAGGTGGCGCTATAGAGTCCCTAAGCCACACCCTAGGCAAGAGCTCTGTTTTTATCTAGTGGCAGCAATAACACACAAGCCCACCAAATTTGGTTCATTTTTGTGAATGTTTGTGTCAACCACAACAAACAATGCTCTAGGTGGCGCTATAGAGTCCCTAAGCCACACCTTTGGCCAGAGTTTGTCTCTGACTAGCAATAGGGATAACACACAAGCCCATCAAATCTGGTTAATTTTCGTGAATGTATGTGTCAACCACAACAGGCAATGCGCTAGGTGGCGCTATAGAGTCCCTTAGCCACACCCTAGGCCAGAGCTCTGTCTCTGACTAGAGATAGCAATAACACACAAGCCCACCAAATTTGGTTCATTTTTGTGAATGTATGTGTCAACCACAACAGACAACCCGACAGAGCGTTCTTAAGCCTTCTTTAATCATTGTCTAATATTAAGGAAAGTTTAAGATCTATTAACCAAGGTGTTGTCACACACACACATGGCAAATAAGTTGCAGGATTGTGGTGCCTTCTCTCATCCTCAAGTCTGTTGGCCTTCTTACCACCACCAGAGAGGCATGGGGGATGGGTGAGAGAGTGTGTGGGGGGTCGGTATGCAAATGAGGGGGGGGGGGGCATGGGGCTAAGATAGAGAGAGAGATAGAAAGAGAGAGAGGGAGGGAGGCAGAGGGGTCAAGGGGGATGCCATGTGTGTGCGTAACTCTCTGGAAAGCTTGCGCGTGTGTAATGTGTGTGCGGTTAAATGTGGTTCTGTGTGTGTGTAACAGGACCAACATGAAGGCGCGGATGAGAAAAGATCGTAACACAGAGCCATCTTCATAAGAAAACCTAAATAACTCACTTTCTGTTAATGTGGTTAAAGTCAAAATTGCAGCATAGGTTAATATGATTATTATTATTCATCAACTCGCTTCAAAATATTCTAGCTAAAACTGTGTCCACCAAAATCATTAATGCGCTTTTAAAAATCAAAAACAACACCAAATTCAAAACTTTGTATATGACTGTCACTACAAACACACTAACTAATACTCCATAAAATTTCATCCAAATTAGTCACTGTTTTCTGCCTATAACACCAACTTTTTGTTTCTTTTATAAGACACCTAGATTCAAACCTTCGCCATTTCAATATACTTTTGAAATTCAAAAATCTGGTCGCAATTTCTCTTGGGCAACCCCTCAAGATCATTTTACTGCAAAAAGGACATGATTTCGATAAACCGTCTAGGAGAAGTGTTTCAAAATACATGATGTGCAAAATTCATAATCATAACCATAACTCAAATTCTTCGAATATTTACTATAGAGTGTAAATCTAAAAATTGTTCAGATTCATACAACACACATGTCCACCAAATTTGGTTCATTTTCGTGCATGTCTGTGTCAAACACAACAGAAACCGCGCTAGGTGGCGCTATAGAGTCCCTGAGCCACACCCTAGGCCAAAGCTCTGTCTCTGAGTTTCGATTGCAATTCTACAAATGGCTGCGAAATTACAAGAGTTTTAGAGCATGCCAAGTTGGTGAAAAAAAAAAAACAGGTAAGACGGAAGAAGAAGAAAAATAATAATAAATATAGCCGCAAGCGGCGATGGCGGGCCCGAGCACCTGCGGTGCGGAGACATGTGACATTTCGGAATCTAACAAAGCAACATGTGCGTGTTGGTGGGCATGTGCATGAGCAACACACATGCCCATCAAATTTGGTCAATTTTCCTGAATGTATGTGTCAACCACAACAGACAACACGCTAGGTGGCGCTATAGAGTCCCTAAGCCACACCCCAGGCCAGAGCTCTATCTCTGACTATCGATAGCAATTACGCACAAGCCCACCAAATTTGGTTCATTTTCGTGAATGTGTGTCAAACACAACAGACAATGCGCTAGGTGGCGTTATACAGTCCCTAAGACACCCTTGGCCAGATCGCTGTCTCTGAATAGCTATAGCAATAACACACATGCCCACCAAATTTGGTTCATTTTCGTGAATGTATGTGTCAACCACAACAGACAATGCGCTAGGTGGGCTCTAGAGTCCCTAAGCCACACTCTAAGCCAGAGCTCTGTCTCTGACTAGTGGTAGCACTAACACCAGATAACCAGTGTGTTGATTGGTGTACTGTAAATCATGCATCTGTAAGGCTTACATCAATATCTTTGCTTCAGATCATTGAATTCATAAAACCTGTTGCTGTATTTAATGTGTGTGTGTGTCTTGATGTAAACAAAACATAACTAAGTCATGATTGTTTGACTTTTCTGTATTCTGGTTATTACATGCTATTCCAACCAAGCATTTTTGTGAGGATAAGAACTTGGGTCTGGCTTAGTCAGTCCCCAATTCAATCACTAAAAATGACTTAACCTGAATAAAATCATCATACACATGACTTTTTCTTTACCTTTTACTTTACATCACACTGTCATTCTTGACCGACTCATGGCAAATCTGGCCATTCATTTTCATGTGGATCAAGGAAGGGAGAGAGAGTGTGTGTGTATATGTGTGTGTGTGTGTGTGTGTGTGTGTGTGTGTGTGTGTGTGGAAAGAACGGGGGAGGGGGAACAATGCAGCTGAGAGAGAGAGAGAGAGAGAGAGAGAGAGAGAGAGAGAGAGAGAGAGAGAGAGAGAGAGAGAGAGAGAGAGAGAGAGAGAGAGAGAGAGAGAGAGAGACAGAGGGGGTAGAGACAAATGGATCAATAGAATATACACTTTTTTGATCCCGTGAGAGAAATTAATTTCTCTGCATGTAACCCAATTTAACCCAATTAGTGAACACACACAGCACACAGTGAACACACAGTGAGGTGAATCACACACTGACCAGCGGTGCTGGGAGAGCAGTGAGAGGTTGTGTGTGTGTGTGTGTGTGTGTGTGTGTGTGTGTGTGTGTGTGTGTGTGTGTGTGTGTGTGTGTGTGTGTTTGTGTGTGTGTGTGTGTGAGTGAGTGAGTGAGGAGAGTGTGTGTGTGTGAGTGAGAGTGTGTGTGTGTGTGAGTGAGTGATTGAGTGACCAGGAGTCCCATTTGGGTCACGGACCGCAGGTGCTTGGGCCCATCAATGCCCCTTGCGGCCTTTTTGTGTCTTAAAAGACACCCCAATTCAAACATTCACCATTTCAATATACTTCACAATTCCTCTTGGGCAACCCCTCAAGATCATTTTACTGCTGATATGATATGATTCGATAAACCCTTGGTTTGATTCGATAAACCGTCTAAGTGTTTCAAAATACATGACTTTACTGTATTCTGGTTATTACATGCCATTCCAACCAAGCATTTTTACGAGGATTAGAACTTGGGTCTGACTTAGTCACTCCCCAATTCAATCACAAAAATGACTTAACCTGAGTAAAATCTTCATACACATGATCTTTTCTTTACCTTTTACTTTGCATCACACTGTCATTCTTGACTCTGTGTGTGTGTGTGTGTGTGTGTGTGTGTGTCTGTGTCTGTGTCTGAGTCTCTGTGTAGCAAGCGGGGGAGGTTAGAGAGACATCCAGCTGGGAGAGAGGGGGGTCATGGGGCTAAGACAGTAGTTCTGTGTGTAACACGCGCGGGCAGAAAGGAGCGGATAGGAGAGACCATAGTCATATGAAAACCTGAATAACTCACTTTCTGTTAATGTGGCTAACGCCAAAATTTCAGCATAGGTTCATATGAGTATTAATATTTGTAAACTCACCTCATAATATTTTAGGTAAAACTATGTGTCAACCACGATCATTAATACACTATTGAGTGACAGAATTAATGCCACATCAAAACTTGTATATGACTGTGACTACAAACACACTAACTAATACTCCACTTAATTTGATCCAAATTAGTCACTGTTTTCTGCCTATAACGCCAACTTCCTGTTTCTTTTACAAGACGCCTGGATTCAAACCTTCGCCATTTCAATATACTTTTGAAATTCAAAAATCTGGTCGCAATTTCTCTTGGGCAACCCCTCAAGATCATTTTACTGCTGAAATGACATAGTTTCGATAAACCGTCTAGGAGAAGTATTTAAAAATACATGATGTGCAAAAATCAGAAAATCTCACATAATTCAAATTCTTTTAATATTCACTATATAGTTTAAATGTAAAACTTGTTCAGAATAATACAACACACATGTCCACCAAATTTGGTTCATTTCCGTGAATGTATGCGTCAACCACAGTAGACGGCGCGCTAGGTGGCGCTATACAGTCCCTGAGCCACACCCTAGGCCAAACCTTTGTCTCTAAGTACAGTTAACAATTCCACATCTACATGCCAAATTACAAGAGTTTTAGTGCATGTCAAGTTGGTGAAAAAGGGCGAAAAAGTTAAGAGTAAGAGGAATAGAAGTATAATAATAATAATAATAATCTGAGCAAAAACAATAGGGCCTTGCACCTACGGTGCAGCCACTTTCAGTGGCCGCACCTCGGTGCTCGGGCCCTAATAATCTGAGCAAAAACAATAGGGCCTTGCACCTACGGTGCAGCCACTTTCAGTGGCCGCACCTCGGTGCTCGGGCCCTAATAATCTGAGCAAAAACAATAGGGCCTTGCACCTACGGTGCAGCCGCTGCTTCAGCGGCCGCACCTCGGTGCTCGGGCCCTAATAATAATAATAATCTGAGCAAAAACAATAGGGCCTTGCACCTACGGTGCACTCGGTGCTCGGGCCCTAATAATTATTTCAGTGGCCGCACCTCGGTGCTCGGGCCCTAAAAATCTAGACACTTTTTTTCATAATGCGTGCATGAAAGGGTTATTATATTATGAGGAAGTGAGCAGTTAGCGGTTAGCATGCTAGAAGTGCTTCATTATGAGGGAGTGAGCGGTTACCTGGAGGCATCCTGTACGGATCCAGTCTGTGTGCTAGAAGTGCTTCATTACATTATGAGGAAGTGAGCAGTTAGCGGTTAGCGTGCTAGAAGTGCTTCATTATGAGCAGAGCCCATTTATGGAGAGCCGGTCCACTCGCTATTAACTCCATTGTACCTGGGTGGTTGACGTTTTAGGCCGAAAAAAAGTTTTTGAAAAAAAATTCATACATTATGCATGGAAATCACTTAGTTATGTTGTACTGACTCTCCCATTCCCAAAATATGTATGATCTTTTAGAATTTGTATTGGAATTCATATTTATTCACTAATGTCTTGTGTTAGTGACTAACATTATCATATGGTGTGACATGAAAGTTATTGTGTGTAAAACTATGATGGGGTATATATTTTTTATGTGAGTCAGTGTATCATAATCTTCTATCTTTACTTCATCAAGATCTAGCATTTCCTTGTGGAAATGTATTATATTTTACAGTATATTTATTCATCAATACACAAAGTAAGGCATTTGTCCCTAATCTTTCAATAAACTTCATAATAATTTGGACATATCTTGATACAAAAGAAATGAAATGCATACAATGTTTGCTGACCCTATTTCCTATCTGTTACATTCAGATTTGTATGATTTAGACTCCGAAAGCCTTTTTATTTTCATAATTTCTTGATGTTTCTTGATGTCACACCAAATGATATGGTGTCACACCATATGATAAATTACACCAAATAACAATCTGTTAACGCAAAAATGTGAATATATGCATTTCACAAACAATAAATCACAGTTTATAGACAAATATATCACATAAAGGATCACTGTTAAAAACTCAGAACTTTGTAAAACAGAATTCCACCAGATATTGTATAGCACTTGGGTAATAGGTGCCACATATTAAATAATAAATGTTAACAAAATGTTAAATATGTTAAAATATGTATAACTCTAAACTATTAATTAAACATATGTTTGAAAAAAACATTATTTATGTAGGAAAATACAGATTATATCATATAGTGTGACAAATAAATCATATGGTGTGACAGCAAAACCCCATCACACCATATGATATGGGGTCACTCCATATGAGGTTTCATGCACTTAGCAGAACAATGAGTCTTGAGGCTACATGCTAGGACCAAAATCATATGCTCACTTTAACATGGTAACATAGATGTAAAGGTAATTTTGACCAAAAAACTATTTACTTTTGAAATTTTCCTGAAAAATGGGTCACACCAAAAGACAGCGAAAAGTGGAACTGAGATAGGAGTGCTGGAAATACTTGATTTAATGCAAGAAATATGAGAGATAACTCAACACGTAAACTTTCAATGTCCTTCTGAGAAGTTATTATACTTCCTGAATGAGGAAGGACCCCCTATCCCTGAAGGTCTCCAAGCAATTGCACATTTAAAAAACATAATTTAGGGTCACACCATATGATATTGATTTTTGGGACAAAATGTTTTTGTTTATGGCTTGTTCAAAAATATTATGCCTGGACTTTAAACACTACAGACTTAAAAGTAGACATATTTAGTATTCATTGTATTTAAGTAATGGGAAAATATATTAATTAGATTTTTTTTTATTCAAAATCAAACTTTATGAAATGGGCTCGGGACAGTCACGCCATATGAGCTTTTCCTGGTTTGGCTGAAAAATTTGAGAAATAGGAATATGACTGGCATGAATGGTCCATATGTTCATATAAAGCAGGTTTTTCTGAACAATATAACCACATTTATTTGCAGATTAGACATTTCTTTACTTCAGTTTGACACTCTGGACCAAAAAAAGGCCATGTCATGTCAACCACCCACCTGCAGTTCCAGTTGCAGTTCCACTAGGGGCGATCACTAGCAAGTGATCAAACAATGGGGGTCTATGGGGCTAGACGGCTAAATTGGTCTGTTTCACCTGATTGTCATTAAAAAATCGAAGATTGGATTTTAGTTTCTGCAAGCTCAATATGGGTTATAGGTCGAAAATTGAATGAACAATTACTTATGGCCCTTTGGTTTCTCACAGGCTTGGTCGTTGTTGCCCATAACACACTAGCACCCTGCTAATGAATGACGTCATTGACACGTTTGAAAGGCTTTTTAGAGCAATTAAGGGACTTAACAAATCTAATAGTCGGCCGTGTGTATTTTCCTTGACCCTTTCACATGCAATATTCCGATTTCTACACAAAAAATTATATCCAGAGAAAAGTGGATTTTAGGAGAAACTCCATTCAACCCCATTCATTCTCCACTTGCTCGCGATCGCCCTCTAGTTACAGTACCATGCGGAAGTGTTCAGCGAGTGGCCGTTCTCCCCTTATTAGACATTCTCTGTTATGAGGGAGTGAGCAGTTAGCATCCTAGAAGTGCTTCATTATGAGGGGGTTAGCGGTTAGCGTGCTAGAAGTGCTTCATTATGAGGGGGTTAGCGGTTAGCGTGCTAGAAGTGCTTCATTATCAGGGAGTGAGCGGTTAGCGTGCTAGAAGTGCTTCATTATGAGGGAGTGAGCGGTTAGCGTGCTAGAAGTGCTTCATTATGAGGGAGTTAGCGGTTAGCGTGCTAGAAGTGCTTCATTATGAGGGGGTTAGCGGTTAGCGTGCTAGAGGTGCTTCATTATGAGGGGGTGAGCGGTTAGCGTGCTAGAAGTACTTCATTATGAGGGAGTGAGCAGTTAGCGTGCTAGAAGTGCTTCATTATGAGGGGGTTAGCGGTTAGCGTGCTAGAAGTGCTTCATTATGAGGGGGTTAGCGGTTAGCGTGCTAGAAGTGCTTCATTATGAGGGAGTGAGCTGTTAGCGGTTAGCGTGCTAGAAGTGCTTCATTATGAGGGAGTGAGCGGTTAGCGTGCTAGAAGTGCTTCATTATGAGGGAGTGAGCTGTTAGCGTGCTAGAAGTGCTTCATTATGAGGGGGTTAGCGGTTAGCGTGCTGGAAGTGCTTCATTATGAGGGAGTGAGCGGTTAGCGGTTAGCATGCTAGAAGTGCTTCATTATGAAGGAGTGAGCGGTTAGCGTGCTAGAAGTGCTTCATTATGAGGGAGTGAGCTGTTAGCGTGCTAGAAGTGCTTCATTATGAGGGGGTGAGCGGTTAGCGTGCTAGAAGTGCTTCATTATGAGGGAGTGAGCGGTTAGCGGTTAGCATGCTAGAAGTACTTCATTATGAGGGAGTGAGCAGTTAGCGTGCTAGAAGTGCTTCATTATGAGGGGGTGAGCGGTTAGCGGTTAGCGTGCTAGAAGTGCTTCATTATGAGGGAGTGAGCGGTTAGCGGTTAGCGTGTTAGAAGTACTTCATTATGAGGGAGTGAGCAGTTAGCGGTTAGCGTGCTAGAAGTGCTTCATTATGAGGGAGTGAGCTGTTAGCGTGCTAGAAGTGCTTCATTATGAGGGAGTGAGCTGTTAGCGTGCCAGAAGTGCTTCATGATGAGGGGGTTAGCGGTTAGCGTGCTAGAAGTGCTTCAATATAGAGCTCCACAGTCCCACCCACAGCCTTGTCCGGAAGTAAAAATTCAATACAATTTCTCCATTGACAACTGGAGAATAAGCCATAAAATCGTAACCGTCCATGGTAGACTTAAAACCAGCTACGATGTGACTAAGCGATTATACCTGCTCATATAGATGTGAAAAGTTAACGGGGCATCAACCTTGTTTTGAGAAAACAATGTTTTATTCACGATTTAACGAGAGAGTACTACACTACCCAACACCCTACCGTGTAAAACTGGTGTAAGCAGAGTCTTTGATTGGTAGAGATCGCCGTTGCCATGGCAATCCCAAACGAACTGTACTCAACGTTTCCCACGCCTATCGTCCAGCTTCGTCTCGCTGGAACTTCAAAAAATAAAATGGCTGCAGGGCTGTCAGGACCGATGTGAGGTCTTCCGAAAAAGAACGGGTTTCTCATCTTGAAGGTTGAATTTACTCAATGGAAACGGTAGGAAGTAATCATCCTCTTTTCTTAGATTAATATGGAACCATGTTAAACTATCGTTAGGCTGCAAATGTTGGAAATGTGTGTACGTTTGCAAAGCATCACAGGATTTGATTTTTCTAATTCGGAATTTAAGATATGTAGGCTACACAGTCTTGTACCTTTCGCTTTTTTTTACATTTTCTGTTCATTTTTTCACTCGAAATTATAAGTTATATGCTTATGAGTCACATCGTAGCTGGTTAGCCTAAGGCATGGTCTAAAACTCTTTATATAGGCTACGGATTTTTCCAGAAGTCAATGGGAGAAATGAATGAGAAATTTACTTCCGGACAAGCACCTCTCTCGGAGGAGGGGCGGGACTGTGGAGCTCTATAGAGAGCCGAAGTCACGCCCTTCTACTTCCGGTCTATGGGACCTATTATACGATTTTTTATGCATGGGAGTCAATGGAGAGATAACAATGATATTTTGGTCCCGTTCGAGTTGGACCGTGCATTTCACATATGATGTGTGGGAATTTAAAAAATAATTTTTCACATTAATAAAGTTCTGTTTTTCATTAGACTTTAAAAGTTATCTAAGTTTTGTGCGAATCCGTTCAGTGGACTACATTTCTCGTCTCAAACGATGCACGTCACCAACTGAGCCACCAACTAGCAAACGAGAGGCTGGCTAGTTAGCTAGCTATTATGCTAGTTAACGGTTACATCTTGCTGCCAGCTAAGTCACTTAACAGTAGTGTTTGTACAGTCTATGAATGAAATACAACTTATCTGATGTGTTTAATCCTCTGACTCATGATATTTTCATCGGCAAGGGGGAAGCTCAAATAAGACCTGTTGCTGGCGCCCGTGGCTGTGAATTGGTCTAACGTCACTAACGCGACTGATGTGTTTGTAGTTGTTGGAAACACGATCTTTCACAATGTTGTAATTCACTAGTTACGACATACTTTTCAAATGTCTTTACATGAAAAATTGTCATTAAAATTGACAAACATCATATGGGTAATTCAAGGCACAAGACAATCGGGACCAGAAAATAATTTATATTTCTCCATTGACTGCCATTGAAAAAAAATCCAAAGATAGGTCCCATGGAGGCAATCGGAAGGGGCGGGACTTCGGCTCTCTATTAGGGAGTGAGCTCATAGACATAGAACGTTCTATGTCTATGAGTGAGCGGTTAGCGTGCTAGAAGTGCTTCATTATGAGGAAGTGAGCAGTTAGCGGTTAGCGTGCTAGAAGTCCTTCATTATGAGGGGGTGAGCGGTTAGCGTGCTAGAAGTGCTTCATTATGAGGGAGTGAGCAGTTAGCGGTTAGCGTGCTAGAAGTGCTTCATTATGAGGGAGTGAGCGGTTAGCGTGCTAGAAGTGCTTCATTATGAGGAAGTGAGCAGTTAGCGGTTAGCGTGCTAGAAGTCCTTCATTATGAGGGGGTGAGCGGTTTGCGTGCTAGAAGTGCTTCATTATGAGGGAGTGAGCAGTTAGCGGTTAGCGTGCTAGAAGTGCTTCATTATGAGGGAGTGAGCGGTTAGCGTGCTAGAAGTGCTTCATTATGAGGAAGTGAGCAGTTAGCGGTTAGCGTGCTAGAAGTCCTTCATTATGAGGGGGTGAGCGGTTAGCGTGCTAGAAGTGCTTCATTATGAGGGAGTGAGCAGTTAGCGGTTAGCGTGCTAGAAGTGCTTCATTATGATGGAGTGAGCGGTTAGCGTGCTAGAAGTGCTTCATTATGAGGGAGTGAGCAGTTAGCGGTTAGCGTGCTAGAAGTGCTTCATTATGAGGGAGTGAGCGGTTAGCAGTTAGCGTGCTAGAAGTGCTTCATTATGAGGGAGTGAGCGTGCTAGAAGTGCTTCATTATGAGGGGGTGAGCGGTTAGCGTGCTAGAGGTGCTTCATTATGAGGGGGTTAGCGGTTAGCGTGCTAGAGGTGCTTCATTATGAGGGGGTTAGCGGTTAGCGTGCTAGAAGTGCTTCATTATCAGGGAGTGAGCGGTTAGCGGTTAGCGTGCTAGAGGTGCTTCATTATGAGGGAATGCGCGGCTAGCGTGCTAGAAGTGCTTCATTATGAGGGGGTTAGCGGCTAGCGTGCTAGAAGTGCTTCATTATGAGGGAGTGAGCGGTTAGCGTGCTAGAAGTGCTTCATTAAGAGGGGGTTAGCGGTTAGCGTGCTAGAAGTGCTTCATTATGAGGGAGTGAGCGGTTAGCAGTTAGCGTGCTAGAAGTGCTTCATTATGAGGGAGTGAGCGGTTAGCGGTTAGCGGTTATTGTGCTAAAAGTGCTTCATTATGAGGGAGTGAGCAGTTAGCACACTGGGAGTTCCTCATTATCAGGGGGTTAGCGGTGGAAAGTGTGAGGGGTTTACTGTTCATGCTGCCTGCACACAGTGATGGGCAAGCTACTTGATTTGTGTAGTGAGCTAAGCTACAAGCTACTCTACAATAAATTCAGCGTCACTACACAGAAGCTACCACCCATAAAAATGTAGCAAGCTAAGTTACAAAATCTTGTCAAAAGTAGCTTGATACATAGCAGCTACTTTCAATTAAAACTGCAAGTCGACGAAATTTTAGTGATCAACACTTTCAGTCAGATAAGGGCTAAAATATGAAGATTGATTTATTGATAGCCCAATACACAAAAAACAGATGCAAATCAGAGCACATTTTAGCTCTAGTTATGCAAGAATGCCTTTTGAAATTGTAAATAAAATAAATGTATTTTCAAGGAAGAGAATAGTGTAGGCCTACGTGATAATAGGCGGTCGCATATCATTACAATTCATTCATGGCCGGTCGTGATGGTTAAGGTAAACTTTCGTTTCGCATGGCTGCATTAACCAATCAAATACGCGCAGCTGGATCAAGATAGGCCTACTGTAAGGAAAAATAGTAGCCTAGGATTGCATGAGCAGAACGTAGATTGTATTAGAAGTGAACATCAGGTAATAGGCCTACTTAAAAAAGATAGAAGTGCTTATGCAACAAAAACAAACGGGACATTTAAAAAAGAGAACAATCCCAGGAAAAAGTGTGGCAACCCTACCGCATGCGCTTTTACCCAGCGTGTTGTCGTGGAAACATAAACATTCTGGCTGTCTTCCTAATTTGTGGTGTTGATGGCTGCAGGAGACGCTGTTATGTATGAACATCAGAAATGTCCAGGAGAAAATAGCTTTCGAGGACGCTGCTGCGCTACTTGATCAATAAAATAGCTTAGCTACAGAAAAGTTACTTGGTTTTGTAAATAGCGACGTTACCGTCAAGCTACTGAAAAATGTGGTTATAGTAGCGTCACTACAAAAGTAGCGACGCTACTGCCCATCACTGCCTGCACACATGGTCTAGGCCAGCTGATTTCATCCACAGGCTGAGAGTGAGTGTTGGTTTAGCGTTTCAACAGCTGTTCAGAGGTTCATCAGAGGTGGACAAAACAGCATTTTATTAAGTTTCACAACCATAATACTTTAGGGAAAAACACTGCTTTGCTCCTGTGACATGTCAGACCCAGTGTCAGATTCATATCACATGTCAGTCTGGTGAAACACTCATTAGATCCAGACTTTTTATTCGTATGCTTCACCTTTGTTAGCATCTGACTATTACCTAGCCCTCAAGAAAAAAACAATTAAAGTGTTTCATTTGAGAATTGTAACTATTTCTCAAATGTCTCCTGGCATCTGCTAAACACCATAAACATGTTATGCTACACTAGATTAATATTCCCTCATAAGCATGAGACTCACTGCTGTTATAGATAACAGGGCCTCAGATACATGCTGAACGTGGTCAGTTATTGATAACAGGGCCTCAAATACATGCTGAACGTGCTCCTTCACCTCCAGTTCAAGTGTCTTCTCCCTGTGAGAGGTTCTGTGGGGCACATCACACAGCCAGGTGCAGCTGGCATGGAATGTGCTTTACACACACTGGCATGACGCCTGCCACCCCTCCAACCTCTCTGCCAGATTGGGCCTACATGTAAATGGAGAATATAAAGGAACATGGACAGGTGAGAACTGGACCAGGAGTTGGGCACTTACAGGGCCAGCAGTGCCAAGGAGCTGACAAGCTCACAGATTCTCACACTACAAGAATGAGTCATCTACAGAGAAAAGCCTTTTTATTATATAAATAATTATATACATATATATATATATATATAATCTTTAAAATTATAATTATATATATGTATTATTATATTATATTTAATAATGAGCACATTAGTCTATAAATTCATATGTTGGTTGGGGAGTGATTTAAACTTGAACTTTTAATCGGATTTCAAAAAGTAATCTCTCAGAATAAAATGTATTGGCCCTTTACAGTAAGGTACGGAGCCCTTAAAGGCTCAAGGCAATATTTTTTGGGGAAGGATGAAAACGTGAGCTCACTTTGCAAAATCGAGCTCTCATTTTATTAAATCGTGCACTTGTTTAAGTAGAGCGTGCTCTCGTTTCATTACATCATGCGCCCGTTTTCCTTAAACGTGCGCTCACAGTACTACATCGTGGTCTCGCTTATCTAAAATGTGCACTCGTTTTAGTTTTCTTAAAATGGGCGCACGATTAGATAAAAACGTGAGCATGATTTGTATAAAACGTGCATTCGTTTTCATTAAATCATGCCTTCGTTTTATAAAATTGAGCCCTTGAATTACAAAATCGTGCTCTCATTTTATTAAATCGAGCTCTCAATTAAAGCGAATCGAGAGCTCGTTCTTTAAAAAACGTGCCCATGATTTATAGCTTATAATGTGTGTAAGTTAGAACATGGTGAGCACAATGCCTCAAACTGACCCAAGGCCTACTTGTCACAACTGTAACAGGAAATTGGATAGTGCTCACCATGTTCTAACTTACACACATTATAAGCTATAAATCATGGGCACGTTTTTTAAAGAACGAGCTCTCGATTCGCTTTAATTGAGAGCTCGATTTAATAAAATGAGAGCACGATTTTGTAATTCAAGGGCTCAATTTTATAAAACGAAGGCATGATTTAATGAAAACGAATGCACGTTTTATACAAATCATGCTCACGTTTTTATCTAATCGTGCGCCCATTTTAAGAAAACTAAAACGAGTGCACATTTTAGATAAGCGAGACCACGATGTAGTACTGTGAGCGCACGTTTAAGGAAAACGGGCGCATGATGTAATGAAACGAGAGCACGCTCTACTTAAATGAGTGCACGATTTAATAAAATGAGAGCTCGATTTTGCAAAGTGAGCGCACGTTTTCATCCTTCCCCAAAATATATTGCTGTGAGCCCTCTCGGGCTCCGTAGTAAGGTGTTGAGCGGTGTTGGGGACAACTGTGTTGAATATATATTTCTGTAAACTTGTATTGTGTGTAACTTTGTATTGCGTGGTGTTCCATGAGTGGATCTCAGTTATGATCCAGAAGAATCTATCGGTCCCTCAGTTATAACCCAACAGGGTGATCTGGTCTCCCAGTTATAACCCAACAGGGTGTTCTGGTCTCAGTGATGACCCAACAGGGTGATTTGGTCAGTTATAACCCAACAGGGTGATTTGGTCTCAGTTCTGATCCAACAGGGTGTTCTGGTCTCAGTTCTGACACAACAGGGTGATTTGGTCAGTTATAACCCAACAGGGTGATGTGGTCTCACTTTTGACCCAACAGGGTGATCTGGTCTCAGTTATGACCCAACAGGGTGATCTGGTCAGTCATGACCCAACAGGGTGATTTGGTCTCTCAGCCATTGAGTCAGTTTCAGAGTTCACTCTGCTGGTGACTAATGATGTCGCAACAGCAGCCAATAGGATTCCTTCCCTTCAGTAAAACAGGATGTGTGTAGCAGAGCCTTATGGGGGAGGGGAGGGGATTTTCTGTTCTGTTGATTTCTGCTCCGCGGTCTTTATGTGCTGTGTTATCTAACAGCAGGCCATGCAGTTACATATTAAACATGAAGGGCACCAACTCTACAGGCAGGTCACACCACACAGCAAGCAGATTTGGCTGAACATGTTATCTGTCCAGGATGAGGGTTGGGTTTATGGTGCCAAGACAATAAAATAAAATAAAAATGATTGAAGACTTTGTGACTATTATATTGTCATATGATCTTGACAAAGTGAATCAGAAGTAATTGTCTGAAAATGATTTTGGAAACTAAATTTGTGAGTTGTGAATAAGAAGTTATTTTGTTGTGCACTGTAATGTTTTTAATTTGTGTGTTTATAGGTAGGACACTGTGCCATCATGTTGGTATGTGCAGGGTGTGTGTTGGACAGGTGTTGCCCACACCTGTAAACAACTTGAATCAGATTCCCTAATCTTGGAATCAGTTGGCCTGACTGCTGTGTTACTGCATGTGTTCGGTCTGACTGCTGTGTTACTGCATGGGTTTGGCCTGACTGCTATATCATCTCATGGGTTTGGCATGTGGTGTCTGGTGTTTTCCACAACAGCAGGTGAACTGGTCTGGCTCGTTGGGTTTGTTGTCGGCTCTCAGCAGAGTGTTTCAGTCTAAATGGCACTGCAGGTATCAGCTGATCATATTGGCTCAGAGAGAAGATGTGTGTGAAGTTAACAATGATAACAATATAATAACAATATGTGCAACAACTTGTGGGTCATGTTTCTTGATAATAATATCACTGAGAGCAATGCTGTCTGTGTTTTGTATTTGGCTTTTATTTCATTCAAGGATGGACACACACACACAAACACACACACATTGAGAGTGAAAGATAGAGGCTGATTGGCAGATTTTGCTCTAGGGTTTGGTTACACCAGTTTACCACCTACCCAACTGGACATGTCAGATTTACACACGAACATGTGAGGAAAAACAAATTCACCTACACACGCTTGCTTGCTTGTGGTTGTCCATTGAATCCGATAATCCGACTTGTGATATACACACACATAGCAGTAGGAGCAGCCCAGTTCGCAGCCAGTCCCCCCACACACACACATCCCCGTACATACACATGCATGCATACACACACAGGGATACCTCTGTACCATACACAGTAGCACAGTGATAAGCTCTTGCTTGATCAGTTTCAGTAAAATACATTGCCTATAAATGCAAATTTTGTTTTAGTGTTGACTTGTTGTTTAATACTGTAGTAGTTGTTGCTCTCTTGCAGTTGTCCATAGTGTTGTAGTGCTTGAGTCCAGGTCTGGAGACCATTTTTAGCCTCAGTAAGTCTTACTTCATAAGTTTATTGCATATATTCTAAAATATATTCTAAAATATCCACCATTACAAATTCTTATTTTACTAGAAAATATAACATTGACCGACATTAAAATATATATCCTATGGTGCTGTGCTGTGCAAAGCGCGGGGTCAGCCTTCCCTGCTGAAAAAAACAGCAAGAAACCAGCTTAGGCTGGCAGCTGGTTTCAGCTGGTTTTAGCTGTGTTGCAACTTTGCAAAATTGAATGTCATGTTTATTATTGTTGTTAATGTTAAGCACATTGCGTTTGGATTTAGATTGTTATATCATTTGAATATGAGATACATAAATACATAATAGTTTCTTTCTTATTTGATGTAATGCGTTGTTTAAAAGAGTGCAGTAATACTACATTACCCACAATGCAGTTCATTGAATTGATGTGAGTGACGCACTAAGTTTCGTTTTACAGATGCTATCCCTGCTGAAAAAAACAGCAAGAAACCAGCTTAGGCTGGTAGCTGGTTTTAGCTGGTCTTTGCTGGGTTTCTTCCAGCTATTGCTGGTCTTTGCTGGTGTAGCTGGTTAGGCCACCAGCTAGACATGCTGGTGTGACCATCTGAGGAAGCTGGTCGTGCTGGTGTGACCAGCCTGCCGTTTGGGATACAGCTGGTTTAAGATGGTCATGCTGGTGACCAGCCTGTCAAGCTTGACAAAGATGGTCAAGCTGGTTTTCTAGAATGACCAACATAAGATGGTGTGGCCAGTAAAAACCAGCAATGTAGACCAGCAACACCAACTAAAAGGACCAGCTTGAGGTGGTACGACAATCAAAGCCAGCTGAATTACCATCATAAGCTGGGTAAACCAGCTGAAGGTGTGTTTTCGCGAGAGTTTTGCTGGTCTTGCTGGTTAACCATCATAGGGTGGTCAAATAAGCTGGTTAACAAGCTGGTCAACCAGCAAACCACCTTTAGCTGGTCAGGCTGTTTTTTTCAGCAGGGATGCCTGTTACATGCGTGATTCATGCAAGTAAAGAAAACCTTGTTTGAAGCCGTTGCAGTTTGCCCATTTATTTGCTGGCTTGTCAGATATTACAGAACAAGCTGGTCTTTGCTGGTTTTCTTCCAGCTATTGCTGGTCTTTGCTGGTGTAGCTGGTTAGGCCACCAGCTAGACATGCTGGCGTGACCATCTGAGGAAGCTGGTCGTGCTGGTGTGACCAGCCTGTCGTTTGGGATACAACTGGTTTAAGATGGTCATGCTGGTGACCACCCTGCTGAAAAAAACAGCAAGAAACCAGCTTAGGCTGGTAGCTGGTTTTAGCTGGTTTTAGCTGGTCTTTGCCCAAAACACAGTTATTATTGCTGGTCTTTGCTGGTGTAGCTGGTTAGGCCACCAGCTAGACATGCTGGCGTGACCATCTGAGGAAGCTGGTCGTGCTGGTGTGACCAACCTGTCATTTGGGATACAGCTGGTTTAAGATGGTCATGCTGGTGACCAGCCTGTCCAGCTTGACAAAGATGGTCAAGCTGGTTTTCTAGAATAACCAACATAAGCTGGCGTGGCCAGTAAAAACCAGCAATGTAGACCAGCAACACCAACTAAAATGACCAGCTTAAGGTGGTACGACAATCAAAACCAGCTGAATTACCATCATAAACTGGGTAAACCAGCTGAAGGTGTGTTTTCGCGAGAGTTTTGCTGGTCTAGCTGGTTAACCATCAAAGGGTGGTCAAATAAGCTGGTTAACAAGCTGGTCAACCAGCAAACCACCTTTAGCTGGTCAGGCTGGTTTTTTCAGCAGGGAAGACTTTTATTAATGAGAAAATATTTCACAGATGCACAACTTCTGTTGCATTAGTTCACATTTGGGTTTACAAATGCACGAATGTTGTGCATGTTCTCAGACTATGAAACACAGATGTGCGAATGTGTTTTGCCCCGATCGTTGCAGTGTAAGTGGGGCAAAAGTCTCGAGGGGATGAGGCCAGGAACTTGTGATGCACAGGTGAGAATTCGTGTATCTGTAAAACGGTTTTGTGAACTTGTAAAACGGATTCGTGAACCCGTAGCGCTATTTTGTGTTAACAAGGTATGAAAAAAATATGTACAACTTCAAATGTACGGTTACACATTTGTGACTTTAGTGTGCGAATGCGAAATCTGCAGTTAAATGTGCTCGTGACTTTTGCCCCAATTATACCTTCATACAACACACTCCTAGCAAAATCATACACATCCCTGCTGAAAAAACCAGCCTGACCAGCTAAAGGTGGTTTGCTGGTTGACCAGCTTGTTAACCAGCTTGTTTGACCACCCTTTGATGGTTAACCAGCTAGACCAGCAAAACTCTCGCGAAAACACACCTTCAGCTGGTTTACCCAGCTTATGATGGTAATTCAGCTGGTTTTGATTGTCGTACCACCTTAAGCTGGTCATTTTAGTTGGTGTTGCTGGTCTACATTGCTGGTTTTTACTGGCCACGCCAGCTTATGTTGGTCATTCTAGAAAACCAGCTTGACCATCTTTGTCAAGCTGGACAGGCTGGTCACCAGCATGACCATCTTAAACCAGCTGTATCCCAAACGACAGGCTGGTCACACCAGCACGACCAGCTTCCTCAGATGGTCACGCCAGCATGTCTAGCTGGTGGCCTAACCAGCTACACCAGCAAGACCAGCAATAAGAACTGTGTTTTGGGCAAAGACCAGCTAAAACCAGCTAAAACCAGCTACCAGCCTAAGCTGGTTTCTTGCTGGTTTTTTCAGCAGGGCAGCCTGTCAAGCTTGACAAAGATTGTCAAGCTGGTTTTCTAGAATGACCAACAAAAGCTGGCGTGGCCAGTAAAAACCAGCAATGTAGACCAGCAACACCAACTAAAATGACCAGCTTGAGGTGGTACGACAATCAAAACCAGCTGAATGACCATCATAAGCTGGGTAAACCAGCTGAAGGTGTGTTTTCGCGAGAGTTTTGCTGGTCTAGCTGGTTAACCATCATAGGGTGGTCAAACAAGCTGGTTAACAAGCTGGTCAACCAGCAAACCACCTTTAGCTGGTCAGGCTGGTTTTGTCAGCAGGGTTATGGTAAGTGACAACCAAATTGGGAGAAATTGAGCGTCAGCGTCAGTTCTGGCAGGCAAGTAGTCAAGAGGCTGCTAACCACTGTAGGCCAGTCAATCTAGCGTTTGACCCATAACTAATTGCAATAGTAATCATTCCAAGTTTTTTGTGATCCCTATGTATATTTAATTAACATATAAAAAATCTACCCATTTATATTTAGTGGAACATACTTTTTTTCAATGTCAAAGGTAGCAATTTCCAATGCAATTTCCAATTATTTTGAAGTTGACTGTACCTTTTGTTCAGATTTAGTTTTCTAGAAATATATGCAAATTATTGCATATTTAAGTAAAACTGGTCTCATTTGCATATCTAAACATCACATTTCAGAAAACTTGCAATACAAAAAATGTTTGCCTTAATGTGAGTAAACAACTGTGAAAGTTTCAATTTGATATCTATAGTTTAACATTTTACACATTTCACCTGTAAATCCCAATGGCAAAATGCATTGGAAATTGCTACCTTTGACCTTGAATAAAAGTATGTTCCACTAAATATAAATGGGTAGATTTTTAATATGTGATACAGGAGGGTTTAAGGATCAAGGATGATCAAGGATCAACCATTACTATTGCAATTAGTTTAAGTTTTGGCCCTTTTTTGAGCTAGATTGACTGGCCTACCGTGGGCGTTAGCACATCAGCTGGTCAACTCCCCTCGCTTCTAAATGGCTACATCCAAACAGGGCGCCTTATTTAAAGCTGCTTAGTTGTTCCTAACTGCTTGCTGCTCGCTTTATGCAACCCACCTCCTCCCCTGCTCCACCCTGTCGTGTATAACATGGCATAGGCTTTATGTCATAGTTGCCGCTCTGTTCATATGGGGGAATAGTTTAACTCACACAGTTTAAGACTCGCTCAGTCTTAAACTGTGTGAGCGCCCCCTATAGTGTTGCCACCTGTCCCGGTTTCACCTGATTGTCCCGGTTTTTAATTGTCTGTTCAGGGGAAAAATAATATTCTCCCGGGACACTGAATGTCCCGGTTTTTCTATGTTGTCCAAACTACGGCCCGCCACGCACTTTAATGCAACCCGCCGAGCATGCATTAGTTTATCATAGATCTGGCCTGCCACACTTAGGTTATCATTGGCTGTTCGCTATTTCTTTCCAGCAACGATGTTGTGGTTAACATTACTGCAAACTGCTTTACCCTCTTCTTAGAGAACGTTTACAATGTCAATATCAAAACAGCATGTTACATACATAGAGATGATAGCCTACTCGTTGAAATATCTTTTGCAGCAATTCTAATTTGCGTTATGTTAGCCTACTCATAACGTAATTGAGAACGCGTTTGGGCGCGCACGAAAGGGAGAGAGAGCGCCAGCTGGCTTGTCATTGTTGATAAGATAACTGATATACATATACCATAAGAAACGTTTAAAAGAGAAATGTGAAGAGTAGTAGGCCTACTCCTGAGCATTGTAAATTGCGAGCGCCACTGACTGTCAAGAGTCTTAAAGTGGCAGTGCACCATTTATAAATGAATTAAACAGAATCATAATAACCGTATTTAACCGAATTACTTTGTCATTATTATCTATATCATTTGAATAATATATTCATATAGCCTATATAATAATAATAATATATATAGGACAACCCAATCTATATGATGCGTACAATTAACCTTTTACCTGTGCCCACCAAATCAGCCAAAATAATAAAGATTAGACATATTATTGAAAGCAATTAACTCTAGCAGATGAATAGTATTACAATTATATTACTAATAAAAACAAAATAATATAATATAATAATAGCATAATAATAATATTAGTAAACAATCTGTTTCGCTGCAGTGAGGCAATTTTTGTCATGGGTAGATGTGTGAAGGTCCCGCTGCTTATAAGTAATAGGCTTGATTGGGTTAGATAGATAGATAGATAGATAGATACTTTATTGATCCCCAAGGGGAAATTCAAGAAGGGTTGCCCAAATGTCCAGGATTTTGGTCAGACATAGGTGGCAACCCTAGCCCCCTAATACTGCTGCTGTCCCCAGACTCTCTGCTCTTTCATGGTGCTTATTTAAGGTCTGGGTACTCCTCTGAACAGAGCCATACCGCCAAATTTAATTTGTAGTATATTAATTTAAATTGCCTAAGATATTGTATATGTTTCTTGACGTATGGGCCTGACAGAAATGGGGATAAGATCTGATGCAAATTGACACCAGGTCTAATTTTGAAAAAACAAAAAACCTTGGAAATGATGGAACATAGAGCTGTGGGAACATAAGCACGCCCCCACAAGCGCGGTGCAAATGTCCCTGCTAACAAACAGCCTGACCAGTTTATGGTGGTTTGCTGGTTGACCAGCTTGTTAACCAGCTTGTTTGACCACCCTATGATGGTTGACCAGCTAGACCAGCAAAACTCTCGCGAAAACACACCTTCAGCTGGTTTACTTGCTTACGATGGTAATTCAGCTGCCCTGCTGAAAAAAGCTTATGCTGGTCTTTGCTGGTGTAACTGGTTAGGCCACCAGCTAGACATGCTGTCGTGACCATCTGAGGAAGCTGGTTGTGCTGGTGTGACCAGCCTCTCGTGTGGGATACAGCTGGTTTAAGATGGTCATGCTGGTGACCAGCCTAGCAAACTTGACAGCTAGTTTTGATTGTCATACCACCTTAAGCTGGTCATTTTAGTTGGTGTTGCTGGTCTACATTGCTGGTTTATACTGACCATGCCAGCTTATGTTGGTCATTCTAGCAAACCAGCATGATCCATCTTACACTTGCAATGTCAAGCTTGACAGGCTGGTCACCGGCATGACCATCTCACACCAGCTGTATTCCACACGACAGGCTGGTCACACCAGCACGACCAGCTTCCTCAGATGGTCACGCCAGCATGTCTAGCTGGTGGCCCAACCAGCTACACCAGCAAAGACCAGCAATAGCTGGAAGAAAACCAGCAAAGACAGTGTGTGTTTGTTGCTACACTATCAGGCCTGATAGAGTTCAGGCTTGAGCTCAGCCGTGTACGATGTCAAGAAAGGCTCTCTATATTGTCTTTGAAAGTATTTGATCATTTCAGGCACATTTCAGGTGCATTTTTGCACTTTACTGTGAAGCACTGGTGCGGCTCAGCCGTCTGTAAATCGTGCTATAGAAATAAACTTGACATTGACATTGACAAATAATTTCCTGTCTATGAGCCCTGGGGTACATATACAGTGTGTGTGTGTGTGTGTGTGTGTGTTGCTGCACTATGGTACATATACAGTGTGTGTGTGTGTGTGTGTGTGTGTGTGTTGCTGCACTATGGTACATATACAGTGTGTGTGTGTGTGTGTGTGTGTGTGTGTGTTGCTGCACTATGGTACATATACAGTGTGTGTGTGTGTGTGTGTGTGTGTGTTGCTGCACTATGGTACATATACAGTGTGTGTGTGTGTGTGTGTTGCAGCGCTACGGTACATATACAGTGTGTGTGTGTGTGTGTGTGTGTTGCTGCACTATGGTACATATACAGTGTGTGTGTGTGTGTGTGTGTGTGTGTGTTGCTGCACTATGGTACATATACAGTGTGTGTGTGTGTGTGTGTGTTGCTGCACTACGGTACATATACAGTGTGTGTGTGTGTGTTGCTGCACTATGGTACATATACAGTGTGTGTGTGTGTGTGTGTGTGTGTGTGTTGCTGCACTATGGTACATATACAGTGTGTGTGTGTGTGTTGCTGCACTATGGTACATATACAGTGTGTGTGTGTGTGTTGCTGCACTATGGTACATATACAGTGTGTGTGTGTGTGTTGCTGCACTACGGTACATATAGATAGATAGATGGGGGGGGGGGGGGGGGTTCGTGTCGGCTCCATTCGCCAGTGGCTCTGCGTGGGCGTATATTGGCGGTCTGGCTGGGGCATGCAGTCTGATCAGATGTGCACGGCTGTGCATTTAGTGGGATGGGGGGGACGGGGGAGGTGGGAATGCTGGGAGTGGATGGCGGAGGGGAGGGCTGTTGCGGCATTGTATTTGGATTGGGCTCGCGGTCCGGGCCTTCTTGGGGTGGTGTTTCTAGAGTGGAAGTCCAATGGTTTTAACGATTTTAATTACATTACACCAATGTCCAATGATTTTAACGTTTTTAATTACACTACATCGCCTCCCTACGCCTCCCGACCCTGTCAACAGGATGACAGGATGACACGTCCAAAGACATGAAGCATTCTGGACTTTTGCTCTGGGGGCGCTGCTTCCGGGGGGCCTGGGCGGCGGGGCGGATCAGACTGTGTGTCCTGGTCGGGCCGTGGTGTGTGTTCGCGTGGTGTTGTGGTTGGGGTGGGGCTGGCGCGGGCCCCGTTCTCTCTGCTCGCGGATGGTGGTGGGGGGTGTCTGCGGATGGGTGGCGCCGCCTGTGGGCGGACTCTGGCTGGCCATGCTCAGCCATGCTGCTCCGACGCGCGGTTCAGAGGTGGTGTGTGGGTTCGCCTGGGGGGGGGGGGGGCATTGGGGGGGGCATTGTGGGTGGGTGGATGTTGCGTGCGTGGTGGGTGGGTGGATGTTTGCATGCGTGGTGGACGATGTGCGGGATGCCTCTTCGGGTTTAACTGGGTAACCTATTCCTACGCACCTGTCCCCACAAAAGAGGTGTGTAAAAGCGTTTTGTAAACCCTCTATAGTATAACCATTTATATCACCATTGATATACTTATTAATACTTAATATGACTTACAGTAATACTAACACACTCTATTTCTCTTCCCTTTCCCCTATACCTCACCTGTGAGGTAAACCATTACCAGCCATCAACCATCTCTGTGCCTGTCCCTCATCACACCTGAAGTCACATCCCTCTGACTGCCCTACCATCGCCATTGCCTTCGCCATCCCTATGACTGCCCTAACATCGCCTGCTGTGGTTCCCTGCCCGAATCTTTGGCCCTCGGATCCCAGCGACCCATCACCTTCAGAAATAACTAATGGATTACTAATGGACAATTTATTCCCTACACTGGACTATTTGAACTTTCATTGTCATTGTAACTTTCAAACTACAAATGACTGTACTGTAACTGACCCAAGGCAGATGGGTTGGGCCCTTGAGTCGTGGGTCTGTCTGAGGTTTCTTCCTATATGTATCTCCAATTCTAGGGAGTTTTTCCTTGCCCCTGTTACTCATGGGCTCTCTTTGAATGTCTAACACTCTGTAAAGCGCCTTGAGACATGTGTAATGTATTGGCGCTCTATAAGCGACATTAAATTGAAATTGAAATAGATAGATAGATACTTTATTGATGTATCTATCTATCTATCTATCTAGTGTGTGTGTGTGTGTGTGTGTGTGTGTGTGTGGCTGCACTATGGTACATATACAGTGTGTGTGTGTGTGTGTGTGTGTGTGTTGCTGCACTACGGTACATATACAGTGTGTGTGTGTGTGTGTGTGTGTGTTGCTGCACTATGGTACATATACAGTGTGTGTGTGTGTGTGTGTTGCAGCGCTACGGTACATATACAGTGTGTGTGTGTGTGTGTGGCTGCACTATGGTACATATACAGTGTGTGTGTGTGTGTGTGTTGCAGCGCTACGGTACATATACAGTGTGTGTGTGTGTGTGTGTGTGTGTGTTGCTGCACTATGGTACATATACAGTGTGTGTGTGTGTGTGTGTGTGTTGCTGCACTATGGTACATATACAGTGTGTGTGTGTGTTGCTGCACTATGGTACATATACAGTGTGTGTGTGTGTGTGTGTGTGTGTGTGTTGCTGCACTATGGTACATATACAGTGTGTGTGTGTGTGTGTGTGTTGCAGCGCTACGGTACATATACAGTGTGTGTGTGTGTGTGTGTGTGTGTGTGTTGCTGCACTATGGTACATATACAGTGTGTGTGTGTGTGGCTGCACTATGGTATACAGTGTGTGTGTGTGTGTGTGTGTTGCTGCACTATGGTACATATACTCTGTGTGTGTGTGTGTGTGTGTGTGTGTGTGTGTTGCTGCACTATGGTACATATACTCTGTGTGTGTGTGTGTGTGTGTGTGTGTGTGTTGCTGCACTATGGTACATATACAGTGTGTGTGTGTGTGTGTGTGTGTGTATGTGTGTGTGTGTGTGTGTGTGTGTGTGTGTGTGTGTTGCTGCACTATGGTACATATACAGTGTGTGTGTGTGTGTGTGTGTGTATGTGTGTGTGTGTGTGTGTGTGTTGCTGCACTATGGTACATATACAGTGTGTGTGTGTGTGTGTGTTGCTGCACTATGGTACATATACAGTGTGTGTGTGTGTGTGTGTGTGTTGCTGCACTATGGTACATATACTCTGTGTGTGTGTGTGTGTGTGTGTGTGTTAGTTGCTGCACTACGGTACATATACTGTGTGTGTGTGTGTGTGTGTGTGTGTGTGTGGCTGCACTATACAGTAGGGGAATAACTATTGAAAACATTGTATGGTATCATCAACATAGTTAATAGAAGCCATGAAGAGTGAAACATTTTAGTGAACATATATATGTGTACATTATACTCAATGCATATCTGCATACACTACCTATAGAGAATAGAGACATACAGTATGTGTCAGAAGACCCTGCGCTGACATTTGACAGCAGTGTTCACCTAGAGACAGATGACCCTAGTAATCTGATTGGCTGTTGGGTGAGTGTGTCTCAGTTGAGTGTGTCTGTAGTCAGAGAGAGTTTGTGTTCCCTTTACTCTCACTGTGTTCAACACTGAGTCTCCAGCAGTCCCATGAAGATGACTCTAACAGGATTATTTCTCGTCCTTATTGGGATTATCTACACAGAGGCCAAGAGTGAGTAAACTGGTGGTGTTTCTACATGCGGAAACTAAAAGCTAGTAGATTATGCTTGGGACTACTGAACATTAATGCAGCATGAGTAGAGCAGGATGTTTTCAAAAAGTTACAGAAAATGCAGAAACTATTTTTTTTTATTATTAAAATGCTTTGTCTAATCACCACTGGATGCTCACTTCAATAACTACATATTGTGTTCCACCAAAAGAGTGGAATAGTAATGTACCGTCCTGAGGCTCTACACCATAACACTGCGTGAGCTTTTCATTAGTCTTTAACACACACTAACTGGGGAAAGTTTTGTTTTTAGATAGATGGGGAGGTCATATGTTTGTTGTGTGAATTGCCTTCATCCTACACACTGCACTGGAGGATGTTGCCCTCACTGCTGACATGCCTTTGCTCTGTTGCATTTCCCAGATGTACATGAGGATGCTGCTCTGACTGGATGCACAGACACAGATGGAGAGGACATGTATGGACTGGATGGGGAAGAGAAGGCTCACGCAGACTGGAAGGCTGGGAAGTATGTGATGACACTGCCTGAGTTTGCTGATCCATTTGAATATGTGGAGGGCACATATGAGGCTGCACTCGCTAACCAGCAAGTATGCAAGACAAACTTGGAAACAGTCACAAAAGCTTACAAAAACCCAGCAGTGGCACAGGGTGAGTTGAAATAACGTCACTGATTTGTTTTCCTCAGCTAGTTTTAATCATCATATAATAACATATTTTAAAATATTTAGAAAGTCTTTATTGTCCCATAGGGATAATCATTTCCACACACCTTCATTTCATGTTCCATATATAGCGCAGCACCACATATGAACCAAACACATACACCATGTAGCACATATATCCCATCCACCCATGTGACATACTATATCTCATCGACTCAGCAGCAGCATGTGAGTTGAGTTGCACCTTTATTTTAACTGATGGCATAGAAAACATGATGAACTGCATTCAAATATCAGTTGCTTAAGGCTGTGAAACTCAAACTTGGCCTTCAAGTCATGGAGCTCTCAAAGTGACAGGTGCTATTTAGCCTCTTTCGTGGTCTTATAGTGACAGACACTCAATTAAAGCTACACACCACCATGATAGTGGGAGTGTTACACTTACAAAAGGTTTAACGTATAACCATGGTAAATATGGGTAATGAAATACAATTATAGCCAATGCAATAGAAAAGGTAATATGAATAGCAATGTAATGGCAAACCTGTGTGTGCTAAATCAAACCTATACTAGTGTAGTGAGAACTATCATGCCGTTGCTTGCTAGTTGCTACACACAGATGCTTTCATCCATTCAACAGGCACATTTACAGTGAATTGAATTAATGAGTGATCATGTCAACTCTAGCATTAGTCTTGTCTTGGTCTCGCCTGGTCTGTCTTGGTCTTAGTCTTGGTCTCGATACCCTCCGGTCTTGGTAATGTCTTGGTCTCGGATTAAGGGGTCTTGCTACATCACTATGTATTTAGTAGTATCTATCAATCTATCTATCTATTTATAGTAGGTAATGACGGGTGATGGGCTACTGCAGCCGTTGGTGTACAGCGTGTAGAGTATATAGAAGGGGCTGAGAACACAGTCGGGGGGCCTCCAGTGTTGATGATGTTGTTGAGCCATTTCTCACAGTCTGCGGTCTGCGTTCTGTGGATGAGAGGTGGTATACTGTAGCTGCCTGCTTGATAATAATTAGATTTCCAACATGAGGCATATCAACAGCTTAACAGCTTTGTCTCTCCCACACTGTACCGTGCTGCTCTGCCATTGGTCACTGATGATCAAGTAGTGTGAGTCAGGAAGTGAGCATGTCAGGGTGACACTATTTTACTCCTTCCTATTATGTCCTTCCTCCAGCCCCTCCCATGAGCTCCATCTACCCCAGAGATGATGTGATGGTGGGTTCTGAGAACACTCTCATCTGTCTCGTGACTGGGTTCTACCCCCCTCAGCTCAACGTGACGTGGACCAAGAACAACCACATAGTGACTAAAGGAGTGAGCACCAGCCAGCTGCGGGTGAATGTCAACGAAGGCACCTTCAGCCAGTTCTACATGCTGCAGTTCACCCCTCAGCCTGGGGACATGTACACCTGCACTGTGGAGCACTCAGCACTGGAGCGGCCCATGACCAGAGAGTTCGGTAAAATGTTGAATCATATTCCTACTGTACATGTATATCCATATGGGCTCATAAAAATGGCATGAACTTTAATGTGTGAGCTGAAGTTAGACACTGATTCTATTGTGTTGATGATTTGTTATGAAGAGTTCGTACTGTAATATGGCTGCAGTTCATATTTTTAGTCAAAACTGGAGTCACTGGAGTAGAGTTCTCAACGGGCCTAAAAATTACAACCCGACCCGACCCGGCCCGGCCCGTGGCTTTCAAAGCCCGAGCCCGATGTAACCCGACACATACATTTGAATTATCTACCCGAACCCGGCCCGCGGCCCGACGCCGGCGGTCGAGTTTTCCCATGTTATCCTACGGAGACGGACGGTCGTTAAGGGCACAATTATGTGCAGTGGCCTACCTAACCCACGTAAAACCTAGTGAAACGATATTTTCCAAAATAGAAACATGTTATAAATGGGAAAACGTACTTCCACAGAGCATTATATTTCAATAACCGCTTCATACACGCTTCATGATGAGTTGTTAGCTCACGAAGACGTATAGCCCAGCAACAATAGGCTACTGCCATTTTATTTTGTTCAAGGACACAGCTTCTTAGAACTTGCACAGGAACTCATAAATGTTGGTGCAACACATGACAGAGTTGTTGCAAGCTCTGTCCTTCCATCTCCCAACAGTAGCGTCACGTCTGCCCCCCGCTCCATGATTGCATGTACCTTGCATGCAGCAGCCAGACTTCCTTTACGATAGATAGATTGATCCCCATAGAGAAATTCATGATGATTCGCGGTAAACAGCAACGATGATTAATAAATGTTTTTATTTTTTTTGGAAAATATTTAGCCCGAGGACCGACCCGACCCGAGTCATCTGCTTATTATTTTCGACCCGAACCCGGCCCGAACCCGCGGGTCCCGTCGGGTTTGTCGGGCCGACCCGGCCCGTTGAGAACTCTGGTTCCTTTTGTTGTGGATAAATCAAAATAGGTTTCAGGGTGAAGTCAATCAATCATATCATAATAGCACAACAATAGTTACTAGTGTTCTAGTAAGACTGCATTTAGTTGTCTTTGTATTTTGTACTCTGCACAATGAAAATATAGTTGAATCCTGTCTGATCTAATTTAAAATATATTCCAGACCCATAATCTCTCTTACGTTTGTGTGTGCGTGCATGTTTGTGGTGTGTGTGTATGTGTATGGTTGTGTGTGTGTGTACACATGTGTGTTTGTGTGTGTGTGTGTGTGTGTGTGTGTGTGTGTGTGTGGGTGTGTGTGTGTGTGTGTGTGTGTGTGTGTGTGTGTGTGTGTGTGTGTGCATGCGTGTGTGGTGTGTGGTGTGTGGTGTGTGTATGTGTATGGTCCTGTGTGTGTGTGTGTACACATGTGTGTTTGTGTGTGTGCATGAGTTTGTGGTGTGTGTGTGTGTGTGTGTGTGTGTGTGTGTGTGTGTTGTGTGTATCCTCTCCAGATGTGGAGGAGGTGCCTGAGCCCAGTCTTGGTCCATCAGTGTTCTGTGGAGTGGGTCTGACTCTGGGGCTGCTGGGAGTGGCTACCGGAACATTCTTCCTCGTCAAGGGCAACCAGTGCAACTAGAGCAGCAGTCGATTTTGTGTGTAATCAAATGGCGGACATATAGGCTACATCACAAATGTTTGAAATTCTCTATTTTTACAGTTTGTCTCTCTGAATATTATTTTAAGGGGTAATATAGGTGGTGCTAAGTGATTTATAACATGTAACTCTTTGTAAAATTTGATCACGGGAATGCAGGGGCTGGACCTGTCCAGTTACTTTTTCTAGCACAAACAAATAAAGAGGCTAAACACACTCTACCCTGGGTGAAGGATATTTATTGGATCAGCTGTGAAGCTGGTGTGAGTCGTGTGACACCATTTATACAGCAGAACAGATACTGTATGTAAAAACCCCCAGACAGGGCCGACACTTTCTTTGCTCCATTCCTGGTGCCCTCTGGATGTGCGCCACCCTTAGCATTTGCTATACCGCCTAAGGCAAATGCTAAGGGCGGCGCACATCCAGAGGGCACCAGGAATGGAGCAAAAAAAGTGTGACTTCCACTATTCTTAAAACTGATATTATAATGTGTTTATAAGCAAAGAATAGACCCACATTAATACATAGCAAAGCCTACTAAATACTACCCTGCTGAAAAAAACAGCCTGACCAGCTAAAGGTGGTTTGCTCGTTGACCAGCTTGTTAACACTAGAAGCGCCGCGCCGTTCTGACCCACTTATACCTAGAAGCGCCGCGCCCCGGTCATTTGACCGCTTTGACGACCTACTAGAAGCGCCGTGCTGTTGTGAACTACTTAAAGCGCGGCGAGGCCCAGTAGCAGTGGGAGCAAGAACTGTACTGTACTGTTGCTGGTGGCCTGTGAACTGTCCCGGGACACCCAGCCACTGTCCCGGGACACCTAAGCACTGTCCCGGGACACCCAGACACTGTCCCGGGACACCTAAGCACTGTCCCGGGACACCCAGACATTGTCCCGGGACACACAGACACTGTCCCGGGACACCTAAGCACTGTCCCGGGACACCCAGACACTGTCCCGAGACACCCAGACACTGTCCCGAGACACTAGACATTGTCCCGGGACACCTAAGCACTGTCCCGGGACACCCAGACACTGTCCCGGGACACCTAAGCACTGTCCCTGGACACCCAAACACTGTCCCGAGACACTAGACACTGTCCCGGGACACCCAGACATTGTCCCGGGACACACAGACACTGTCCCGGGACACCTAAGCACTGTCCCGGGACACCCAGACACTGTCCCGAGACACTAGACATTGTCCCGGGCAGGGCATGAAATTGGCACCCGCCAACTAGCCAAATGCGGGTAACTTTTGTGATTGGCGGGTGAAACTTTCAACCTACCTGCCACATTGGCGGGTAGCCAATAAAACAATGAAACACTGAAAAGCACCGTTAAAACGAGACTCGCAACAATGTTTACAGAGATACACTGTAATTCCATGTAAGATCGGGTGATTGTCTTGACTGATACGCTGTCTACACTAATGCCATTCAAAATAGCAGAGAAACGCGAGCGGCACAAAGAAAATAGAAAAGGCCGTCCGACGGCCGTCCGATTGCGTTGCATAGCGCTGCCTGCTCGTGTTGATGGGCTACACTCATGACACTCAAATTGAACAGTGTCAACGGATTTTTATCGCTAATGCAAAGATTAGCTGCAAATATTATGCAGGAACACACACACACTTTATAAAAATCATACGCCGAACGCTTTAGGCTAGTCTTCTAGTTTCTACATGGGTTTAGTGATTAATGATCGGGCAAGTGCAGAAGTAGGCCTAGCCTACACGAGATTTGAGACATAGCCTCGTTGAGTTTTATCACCCGAAGTTTTGCACGTTACTCCAGTGATGAGCTGTGCAGTGCTTAGGCTATGTAAATTCTGCGCAAGTGCAAAAAACATTCAATTTTCGGAGTTTTGTTCATTTTTATTTTGGACACAAAATAATTTGGCTGGTAAAAGAACACAGTGGCTGGTGGATTTCAAAATCCACCCGCCACAATGGCTGGTGGCCAAAAAAGTTAACTTCATGCCCTGGTCCCGGGACACCTAAGCACTGCCCGGGACACCCAGACACTAGACGCAGTCTTGGGACAGCCAAGTACTGTCCCTGGACACCCTCACTGTCACGGCCATAAGACACTGCCCTGCCACTCCCAACCACTTTCCCAGACATCCAGTCACCTCTGCGGAAAGCTGTCTTGCCACACTGATACCAGAGAATAGGCTGTCCTACGACAGTGCTAACACCTAAACTCCATTGGCACCTAAGTGTGACCGAATGTTAGATTAATTTCTCTTCCAAACAAAATTAAGTACATTTTTATGTAGGGTATTAAGGGTTTTCTAAAAGCCCCTTCCCATAAAATTATAAGTATTTTGTTTATTTGTATAGAACCCCTGGCGTGTAGTCATTGTATCTTTTCACTTTGTATGCTGTATGTTTGCCTAAATTAATTTGCATCAACAAACACGTCACTGATTTCAGACGTTCCGTGCCCTCCCCCCATTTCTCCCAATGTTTTTTCCATCACGCAACACGAAAGTTGTCAGTGACAGAACAGCTGACTGCAGAAGTGTCAGTGGTGCGCCCGCTTCGGACGTTATCAGTCCATTGAATGGGCGTTATCAATCGTAATCAGCCTCATAGTTATGGGTTAGAAGGCGCCATCTCCGCCTTCTAGCAGGTTCAGATGGCTGTTATCACGCATTCGCATGGTTGACCACGATACAAACACATTAGGATCCCAGAATCCAATCAGAAATCAGAAACGGAAATTACCGAGCAGTGACGAAGTAAAACGAAGAATTCAAATCGGGGAAAGGAAGTGAGCTGCGTTTCGTTGCGTTGTTATTATATTGAATTGTGCATTTGCAAAACTGATGAAATCGGGGGAAAAAAATGGTAGCCTATATTACCCTGCACCGTATTGTTTGGTTGCTCATCTGGTTTATTCAGGTTGTTCGTCTGGTTTATAAATGCATGCATTTCATATTGATTTGTGCATTTGCAAAACTTTAGATCGGAAAAAAATTACAGCATACGCCACATTACCCAGCACCGTATTGTTTGGTTGCTCATCTGGTTTATTCATTGCCTAGAAATCTAGACGCACCCTAGCGGCCAAAAATATTTTTGCCTAGCGGGATGGTCTAGGGTCGCACCGTTGAGGACAAGCCTGCGCTAGGCTCGAGTTCAGCCTAGACAATCAGAACGCTCTATCTGAGCCCGCCTTAGCTCACCTTCGGCTTCCGATAAGACGCCAGGGGGCTGGACCATGCGTCCTCGTTCGAGGAGTTGGGTTTGAGACCGTATCGCACAACCATAGAGAAAAACTGTAATGTTATATTCTTAATAAAACAAAGTTGTTACTTTCAGAGTCTTTATTTATATCTCCGTACATTGATACAGCCTTACTTCTTCTCTTGTTCCTAGGTACAGCCTCCCATAGTCCCTTAACCAAGTATCGCCACCTAGTGGTCATACTAATAATAACATAATATCAATACATCCTCCTTTCTCTGAGGTTAATCAAAATCAAATGATAGTAGGCCCAAGGCCATATCAAGACTAGACCTGGAAGCCACACCTAAACCCATTAAACACATAATAAATGTTATCACACCTAAACATTTCTTAAAGGTAAACCAGGTGAACACTGAATACGTTCTTTCCGATAACAGGTTTACAAAGTAACCTTAATTGACTGTACTATTTCTCTTTCAGGTAACTGTGATAATGAACAGTAGGTAATAACATATGCAACAGTAACAATAAACAGGATATCCTCTTATTTTAGGGAATCAAGGTAAGTAACGGTAGGTTGCTTGTTTTCATTTTACAATGTTACAATAACTTTTACTGTAATACTATTTCCAGGATAAGCAACACTCATGTGTAAACCACAAATATTTTCACAAGTCCATCATCACTCTTGATCTTCTAGCTCTGCTAGACTTATGACAGACAGGTGCCCCTGTCTCTGATGTTGGTATCTGATGTTCTGAGGACTGCACAACCTGGTCTGCGTCAGGAGGGTTTGTCACTTCTGCTTGTGACTGCTTTTGAAATGTCTCTTGAGTCCTGAGCAGGCATTTGCGGTTCCTCCGGAATACCTGTCCATCCTCCGTTTTGACTGTGTACGACCTCGGACCCACCTCTTTGAGCACCACTGCTTTTCTGTTCCATGCGTGTGGCTCTTCGATTCTGACCACGTCGTGTTCTGAGAGAGGTTTAAGACCCCTGGCGGACTTGTCGTGGTGCTTCTTCTGTGCCCACTTCAGCTGCATTTGCTTTTGTGCTGGTACGCTGTTTTTCTTCTTTCTTGGCATGTGTGGTAGGGTGTTGCGCAGTTTTCGGTGCATGAGGAGCTCTGCGGGTGATGCTCCACACCCCAGAGGAGAAGACCGATAGGTCAACAGTGCGAGGTAAGGGTCTGATTTTGTCTCTGCAGCCTTTTTTAAAAGTCTTTTTACAATTTCCACTCCTTTCTCTGCCTTACCATTTGCCTTTGGATAGAGAGGGCTCGATGTAGTGTGTTGGAACCCATACTCCTCTGCAAACCTCTGAAACTCTTGGCTGCTGTACTGCGGACCATTGTCACTTTGGACTACCTGTGGAATGCCGTGTCTGCCAAAGATGCTTTTCATGCGAATTATGACAGCACTGGCAGATGTGCTGTTCAGTTGTGCTATTTCAGGATAGTTTGAGTGATAATCAATCACTAAGAGGAAGTCTTTTCCGTTTACATGAAAGAGGTCTGTTCCAACTTTTTGCCATGGCTCAGTTGGCATTTCTGGGATCAACATTGGCTCTTTGGCTTGCTTGTATCTGTGTCTTTGGCATGTATCACACTTACTAATCAGTGTCTCAATGTCTCTGTTTATACCTGGCCAGTAGACCGCGTCTCGTGCTCTTGCTCTGCATTTTTCTATGCCAAGGTGCCCCTCGTGGATTCTGTTGAGCATATCTTTACGCATAGATGCTGGGATGATGATCCTATTTTGTCTCAGCAGAAGACCGTTTGCCACACTCAGTTCTGCCCTGATGGAATAGAATTGTGGGAGTGTGCCTTTTGTCCACCCCTTGTTTAGTTTTCTGCAACTGCCTGCAGTGTCTCATCTTGTTCAGTCTCCTGTTCAATCTTCTTTAGCACCATGTCTGACACTGGAAGAGAAGAGACAATTAAGTTCACATGCATTTCAAGCTCTTTTGATGATTTTGTTTGTCCCTTTCTTGATTGTGCAGCTGCTTGGGGCGGCGCAGGCGCTCGAGACAGTGCATCAGCCAGGACTATGTATTTTCCTGGCGTGTAGATTAGATCCATATCATATCTTTGTAGCCTCATCATCATACGTTGAATTCTGGGAGACATGTCATTCAGGTTCTTTTTGTAGATCGAGATGAGTGGTTGGTGATCTGTTTCTGATGTGAAAGTGGGCAGCCCATATATGTATCCGTGAAACTTCTCGCATCCAAACACTAATCCTAGAGTCTCTTTCTCAATTTGGGCATACCTCATTTCCGTCTCCGTCATCGATCTTGATGCATACGCCACTGGTCTCCAGTGGCCATCGTTGTCTGCCTGGAGCAGCACTGCACCTAATCCGTCTTTGGATGCATCTGTGGAGACTTTTGTTTTACGAGAGGGATCAAAGAAGGTGAGCACTGGTTCTCTGGTAAGTGTGTCTTTGAGCTTCTCCCATTCGTTGTTGTGTCTGTCAGTCCACTCAAATCCTCTGTCTTTTTGCAGCAGGCCTCTGATTGCCACTGTTTTTGCGGATAGATTTGGAATAAACTTTCCCAAAAAATTCACCATTCCCATCGCTCGCAGTACCCCCTTCTTGTCAGTAGGGGCAGGCATGTCATTAATAGCCTGTACTTTGGAGTGGTCAGGCTCCACTCCTTCTGCAGACAGCTTATCACCTAAGAAGGTGATCTCCGTGACCCCGAACTGACATTTGCTTTCATTCAGTTTCAGACCGCTCAACTGAATCCTCTTCAGGAGATTCAGTAGTCTTTCATTATGTATTTCTAATGTTGAGCCCCATACTATGATGTCATCAAGGTATACACGGGTGCCCTCTAGCCCCTCTATGACTGCTTCCATCGCCCTATGAAAAATTTCTGGGGCTGATTTTATTCCAAATGGTAATCTAAGAAACTTGTATCTACCAAATGGTGTGTTGAATGTGCAGTACTTGCTACTCTCAGAGTCCAGTTTCAGTTGCCAGAAGCCATGAGATGCATCTAGTTTGCTAAAGTATCTTGCCCCTGCCATTTCACTTGTGATCTCTTCTCTTTTTGGTATCTGGTAATGTTCTCTTTTAATGTTCTCATTGAGATCTTTGGGATCTAGGCACACTCTTAACTCACCATTGGGTTTCTTTACGCATGTGATGGAGTTCACCCAGTCTGTTGGCTCCTCAATGGGCTGAATTACTCCTAGATCCATCATTCTGTCCAGCTCTTTTTTTAGACTGCCTCTGAGCGGTGCTGGTACTCTCCTCGGCGCATGTATAACTGGCTTAGCATCACTTTTTAGTTGGATCTTATATGTGAATGGCAGCGTTCCATGACCCTTGAACATTTCTGGAAACCTGTGAACTATATCTTTTACAGAGTCATTTCCTGTGTTAGTGTCCGACACCTTTTCACTGTTGAGCTGGTAGACTCTCTTGACCAACTCCAGGTCCTCACATGCTCTGTCTCCAAGCAGCGATTCATGGTCCTCAGGAACCACTACAAACATGAGGTTTTGTGTCTTGCCTTTCACATGCATTTTAAGCCGGCACACACCCTTGGTTTCTATTTGCTGTCATTATATGTTTTCAGTGGAACAGTGCGTTTTTGTATGTTTGGCTTCTCTTTAAGTGCTCTAATGTCCTTTACACTGATCAGGTTGGCTTTTGCCCCTGTGTCTAATCTGAACAACACCACTGCCCCATTAACTAACAGAGGCGCCACCCATTTATCTGTCTGCACTGCATTTACTGGCCGCACAGTCTCATCTGCATTGACTGACCGTCCAGTGTCCTCTATTTCACCGTCCCCCTCAGTAACTCTGTACACAAACTCTGGATCACTCTGCGAATCACTGTCCTCCTCTGTTTCATTCACGACATGGACTTTCCTTTCCTTCTCCCTTGAAAGACACATTCTAGCATAGTGATTTTGTCCATGACACTTGGAGCAGGTTTTTCCGAATGCTGGGCACTGTCTGGCCTTGTGCTGGCCTCCACAACGTTTGCAGGTAAATTCCTTGTCTCTGAATTCCCTATCACTGCTCTTCTCTTTGCTCCTAGTGTCTTTATCTTGGTCCTTCTCGCGCCATTTTCCTTTGAAAGAAATTGCGTCTACGTCACCATGCATTTGAGCGGGCTGCTGAGCTAGTCCTTTGTCAGCAACATCAAACGTTTCAGCGTGCTGCTTAACTAACTCCCTCGCCTGGCATATTTTCACTGCTTTTTCTAGGTTCAGGTTAGCCTCGCCCAACAGCTTTTCCCTCACTTTCCTATCACAGACCCCGAACACAATTTGATCACGAATCAATGAGTCCGTCAATGTATCGAAATTACAGGTTCTAGCTTTTAGTTTGAGGTCTGTGAGAAAGCTGTCAAACACCTCTCCTTCACGTTGCATTCGTGATCTAAAAACATACCTCTCGTAGGTTTCATTCTTTTTAGCCAGACAATGTTCATCAAACTTCTTGAGTACTGCATCTAGCTTGTTCTTGTCTTCTGCCTGTTCAAAAGTGAACGTGTTGTACACCTCTATTGCTTCGGTCCCGGCAACAGTAAGCAACAGTGCTACTTTCCTCTTGTTAGCCGCCTCCGACACACCGATAGCTGCAAGGTACAGCTCAAACTGCTGTTTAAAAGTTCTCCATTTGGTGTCGAGGTTCCCGGTAAATTGTAGAGTCCCCGGTGGCTTTATTGCATCCATTCCTGGTACCATGTAATGTTATGTTCTTAATAAACCAAAGTTGTTACTTTCAGAGTCTTTATTTATATCTCCGTACATTGATACAGCCTTACTTCTTCTCTTGTTCCTAGGTACAGCCTCCCATAGTCCCTTAACCAAGTATCGCCACCTAGTGGTCATACTAATAATAACATAATATCAATACACCGACCGGCTACGATTGGTCACAAATGCTGGCCTATTACATGCAGAGGCAGTTTGAAAGACAACTGTTCATCCCACCCACAGGCTTCAACTCTGTGAATGGTCCGACCCCAAACTATACATGTCTGTGTAGTTTGGCTTGCCAGGCTAGTTTATTCAGGCTTTTATGTCTAATAAATGGCTTGATTGCATGGTAATTTTGCTAGCAATGAAGTTGAATTAACATTACATAAAGGGCAAATCTGTCAATGCAAGGTAGGCCTACATAATTTATAACTAATACTATTGATATTATGAAATTCATTCATATTATTATAGGGTGTTGCAGGGATTGATATGGTGCTTGCTATGCTAAATACAAAATCCCAACACCCAAAAAACTACCGCCACTCAAAAATATAGTCGCAATGGTGATGTCATCCTGACCTATGGTCCTCTCAAGCACACAGAAGGGAGGAATATAACTTGTAACTTAAATCGCATTCACACCCCAAGCGTTCAAAGGGTTTTACAGCTTAAATCACATCTACACTCCTCAAGCTTTCCAAAAATATATGATTTAGGCTACTTCAGATGAGCTATGCTTATATTACACCCAAAAAACTACCAACACTCAAAAATATACGTCAGTCTTAACGGTGATGTCATCCTCACATATGGTCTTCTCAAGCACAAAGAAGGGTGGAATATAACTTATTACAGCTTAAATCACATCTACACTCCTCAAGCTTTCCAACAATATATGATTTGGGCTACTTCAGATGAGCTATGCTTATATTACACCCAAAAAACTACCAACCCTCAAAAATATACGTCAGTCTTAACGGCCATCTCCACCTTCTTGCAGGTTCAGAAGGCTGTTATCCCTCCATTGAATTGGCATTATCAATCGTAATCAGCCCCATACTGTAGGTATGGGTTAGAAGGGGCCAGCCTTCCGAACCTGCTAGAAGGTGGAGATGGCCCCTTCTAACCCATACCTATGTAGCTGTAATAATTCCACCCTTCTTTGTGCTTGAGAAGACCATAGGTCAGGATGACATCACCGTTACGACTGACGTATATTTTTGAGTGGTGGTAGTGTTTTGGGTGTTGGGATTTTGTATTTAGCATAGCAAGCACCATATCAATCCCTGCAACACCCTATAATAATCTGAATGAATTTCATAGTATTGTAGCGTGTCTAAGTTCTTAAAAAGTATGTGGGCACAGTTTATGTGTTAGATGTTCTGTTACCTGGGCCAATGGTTGGGGTGCCACCCCCTTCCGAGGTGTGATGTGTGTGTTTTGGGGGGAATCAGTGTGGTGATTATGAGGAGACTTGTGTGAGTTGGGCTCCTACATCATGTAGTCTAGTCGTAATTTCTTGAACCCAGAAATGTTGAGTACCCTAAAGTTTTATTGCAGAAATGTCATCTATAGGCCTAATAGATGGAATTTAACTTGGTTGCCTAAAGTTGCACTTTGGGCAATTTGCATAATTAGCATAAATATATATATACATTAACTGTATTAAGGCGAATAGGGTGCAGGTGAATAGGGTAAAAAAAATAAAATGATAGATATCACTATGAAACTTTCTTAGTTGGTTACTTGTGCTAAGATGAGAAAAAAATGTATTGCATGTTTTTTATATTTTAATGTTTACATATGCAAAATAGGCCCTATCTCACAAAAAAGGCTCTAATTTGCATACACACAAAATCAGATAGTGATAAAGCCAGGCTCAAAATGTTTCTTTTTTCCAAAGTAAACATGTATACTTGGAGGGCTGAGTTGGTGAAAACCTTTAAAGGAACCTGGTAAGGAGGCAGTGTTAACCCATTGACCCATTTAATCCCAATGGTCATAATTGTGACCGTATGGCGTATGCTGTCATTTTTTCCCGATCTAAAGTTTTGCAAATGCACAAATCAATATAAAATGCATGCATTTATAAACCAGATGAGCAACCTGAATAAACCAGATGAGCAACCAAGCAATACGGTGCAGGGTAATATATGGCGTAGGCTACATTTTTTTCTCCGATTTCATCAGTTTTGCAAATGCACAATTCAATATAATAACAACGCAACGAAACGCAGCTCACTTCCTTTCCCCGATTTGAATTCTTTGTTTTACTTCGTCACTGCTCGGTAATTTCCGTTTCTGATTTCTGATTGAATTCTGGGATCCTAATGTGTTTGTATCGTGGCCAACCATGCGAATGCGTGATAACAGCCTTCTGAACCTGCTAGAAGGCGGAGATGGCGCCTTCTAACCCATAACTATGAGGCTGATTACGATTGATAACGCCCATTCAATGGACTGATAACGTCCGAAGCGGGCGCACCACTGACACTTCTGCAGTCAGCTGTTCTGTCACTATGACAACTTTCGTGTTGCGTGATGAAGGAGAAACCATTGGGTGAAATGGGGGGAGGACACAGAACCTCTGAAATCAGTGACGTGTTTGTTGATGCAAATTAATTATTAATTTAGGCATACATAAAGCAAACAAAGTGAAAAGATACAATGACTACACGCCAGGGGTTCTATACAAATAAACATATAATAATTATCATTTTATGGGAAGGGGCTTTTAGAAAACCCTTAGAGGCCTACATAAAAATGCACTTAATTTTGGACAGTGCTTGGGTGTCCCGGGACAGTGCTCGGGTGTCCCGGGACAGTGTCTGGGTGTCACGGGACAGTGCTTAGGTGTCCCGGGACAGTGCTCGGGTGTCCCGGGACAGTGTCTAGTGTCTCGGGACAGTGTTTGGGTGTCCCGGGACAGTGCTCGGGTGTCCCGGGACAGTGTCTGGGTGTCACGGGACAGTGCTTAGGTGTCCCGGGACAGTGTCTAGTGTCTCGGGACAGTGCTCGGGTGTCCCGGGACAGTGTCTGGGTGTCCCAGGACAGTGCTTACGGTGGGTACGGGTTGAGAATGCACCTTCTCCCGCGGGACTCCCGAAGAGATCCCGCAGGCCGTCAAGCCGATTTTTTTCGAGCCTAAGGCAATGTACCCAAACAACCACCAGGTGGCAGAAAGTTTCATCCCGCATTTCAAAATGATGAAGACCGCATATCCGTCAATAGTCGACTCCTTAATCTCATTTAATCATTACAATGAAGGTGATGACTGGCGAAATTATTCAAACAACGTTTCAATGAACCATTGTTGAAATGAATGAAAATGGTTATAGAAAATCGCCTACAGCCTAACGCCGACACAGCTGATTCTTTGATTGATTCTAAGCTGTTTTGATGTAGGGGATGGGTAAACTGGCGCGCTACAAACATGCTACCAATCAAATGTAATATTAGTAGGACTAGCCTACTTAGACACTTTAGTCATAGGCAACGTTGCCATGTTAATTTGGGCTAGAAGTGCTTGCTTGTGGTGGCGCTCCTGTCCGCTGCTTCTCCCGAATTGTGTGGCAAATTTGTCAGCAATCAGCTTAAATGTCAAATCATATTTATTTCTCTTTGTCGCCATGGTATTGGGGGAAACGCGGAGAAACGAGATGGTCAGTCCTCGTATTTTTTCTTCGCGTTTCGTTATAAGAAATATATAAGTAATAGTTAGTCTTCTTCCGTATTGAACAGATAGGCTACGGGACGCTCTTTGTTCCGTATTTTAAGGAACTACTCAATGCACACACACTACAATGAAAAACACACAAAGAAATCACTAAACATATAGCCTACAACCTAATGACACTTTAATGCAGCGTTTCTCAAACTATGGGCCGCGAAACGTGGAGACTGCTGCTGGTCCGCGAGACATGGGGTGAAATTAGGTCCGGTGATCTGATAATTTGCTGCGCAATTGACCAAGCAACCGCGGACCGACAGAAAAAGAAAGCAAACGTTGCGGCGGAAATGCTTCCTAATTTGATGTGTTTAAACATAGAGACATACAATTAGGTGTGTCTGTTATTATGATAATTTTCGAGCATAACTGCTTGTCCATAGCTCAGTGACAGGTGTTAATAGCCTTGCCATAAGCACTGCTGCAGGTGCTTCTTTTATTATGCGGTTAGAGCATATAAGCGCTTACTCATATAGACTATAACTCAGGGACAGGTGCAAAACCACCAACTGGGATGGATCGAAGGGCAAGCAAGCACTGCCACACAACGTGAAGGCCTTTGTGTTGTCAACACTAAACAGAAAGTTTCCTACGATGGGGAGAAGTGGCCGCAAGGACTGCATCGATAAGATCAACGAATACAGTAATGTTTTACAACCCAGCTGGTATCCGCTGTTCATTCCGACATATCCCCACTCGGCGGTAGGCCTAGGCCTATTTAACTTTTTTTTTTTCAAACAACGTGCCATTCCGACATGAGGTCATTAATAGGCTATTAATGTCATAACTATTAGGCTATCATTAGGCTTACTATGCATGGCTGTAGGCAGCTATGAGGCCACTGAGATCTGGACCTCATCGGTTTTGTGAAAGCCGATTGGAAATACTTAAGTTTAGAGCGAACGTTTCAACTATGTTTGCCATGGTAGACAAAAACACTCAAATAAAACAATAGCCTAAAAAATAACTGCATGCGTAATGGACACGGCTCTATATCCTAAATAATTTTCGAGGTTCGCCATTTGGTAATATGACCTATCCTTACTGACAATAATTTAGATTGAGCACAACTAAAGTTGCACGAAGGCAAAATACAGTCCTAAAAGCCTATTCTATATAGCCTGGCCAATATTGTAGATGTGCAAAAGCAGCATTTGCGTGCGTGCTTGCCGGTGAGGTGTAGCCTACAAAAATGAGCATAACATCTGATTATTAAAGTATGGCTATAGGATATAGGCTAGAGAAGAGTTGGTTTAAAATTCAAGTGTAGTAAAAAAGTTTGTGCACATCCCCGGTCAAGGTGCAGAACAAGAGTAGGCTAAATCATAAAAAAAATGGAAAAAGGTTCGCACACTTGAAATCCTTCTTTTATAGGATATAGGCTAGAGAAGAGTTGGTTTAAAATTCAAGTGTAGTAAAAAAGTTTGTGCACATCCCCGGTCAAGGTGCAGAACAAGAGTAGGCTAAATCATAAAAAAATGGAAAAAGGTTCGCACACTTGAAATCCTTCTTTTTTGATTTGATTTGGTCTTCTTCAGATTAAAATTCAAGTACGTGCGCTATTTAACCCCTCGAGACCGACTGCAGTCTGATGACACAGCCAGACGACTCTCCCAACCCATTCATTCGTTTTGGCCGATATAATCCATTCATTCGTTTTGTGCGTAGGCCTATATAGATTCCTGCATGCTGCATTACCGTGACCCTTAGCCTACCTTGTGGATGATTTTTTCTCATTGGAATACAGCAGGACAGAATGCCTTTTATCTAACAAACGCAAAAGCTGAGATTGTTGGAAGGACTAGGCTACTCAACAAACTTGTTTTTCGTTTCTGGGAGATCTCGTTATCGTTTTGGATTGTCGGATTTTTATACTTATTGTTTGGACTTATGGACAATGAACTTTGAGGGGTGGTTGTTAGTGCTTTACAAAGCTTTGTGTTAATAAGTGTCGGTCCTCCTATCCTTCAGCTCACTGCGCGATGCAGTTGCGCATAGTGGCCACGAAGTCATTAACTGTTTACGACACAATACATGATATTTGTGTTTTTCGTTTCTTAGATTTAATGCATGTTTGACATGTAAACAGGCCTTCAGTCCGTTAACTTAAGGCCTTCTTTTGCATGGGGTTGCTCGCATCCGCCCGTAACCTAGACTATTATGTGCGTAGTGGCTGCATACTCTTATAATAAGAGGCAAATTGTTACAGGACAACTTAAACTGACTTCCCCAATGCTTCCCCGCAGCACATTACATTTTAATATAGGCTAATATAGGATGAACAAAGTCTATGCTATATTAAATCCAGTAGCCTAATAATTCTATGTGCCACGTCCGATTTCGCAAGTGATGTAGTAGGCTACGTTTAAACATCGACAAACGTCTGTGAGACTACCCATTTCATGAAGAGCAATTGTCTTGTGCGATCATTCCCCCTCCCCCACACTTGTCTAACCAGTTCACTAGACATTATAGCCTACCTGTATGCGGCATTGGACGATTGCCTCCCTCCCCCCTCTCTCTCGACAGACACTTCCTGACACTAGGGCTCGGGATCATGACATCAAAACTTCGCGGGCACAGCCACATTGGCAGCTTCACTCCTTAGTTTACTATGGATTACTATGGATTTACTCCCGCCTTTTAGTGTGTTCCTGTTACTTAGTTTTTGCCTTCTTGGTAGTATGTTGCTGTGTAGTGGGGTGTAACAGTGCAACCCACGATCGCAAGAGGAAAAGAATAAATCGCTACTATTTCTGCTTCTTGTCTTGTGCATCTGAATGAATGGATATTACGTTCAGTGCGCTACCAAATGGCGGCGATATTCCTAGAATGCAAGGCGTGTGCCCGAGCCCAATTATGTAAATGTAAAAATGTGTGTGTGTGTGTGTGTGTGTGTGTGTGTGTGTGTGCGTGTGCGTGCGCTGAACCACGAATTCACATATTAACTTTTCTTTTCAGCAGACATCGCAATCATAAAAAAATCGCAAAACTTTTTAATAAAATAATGCCTCTTGTCTTAATGGGTTCCGGAGGTTCGTAGAGTAAGTTTTGAACCCCGGTCGCTGACGTATGATTAAGATGCCTCAACCATTTACACCACAGTTCGAGTGTCAATTTCTTCGCACTTAGCCAAGAAATATAAAGGATTCAGTCAGTCGAGTTCATTTAGCCTATTCGCGGCATGCACTTGAAACGCCGATCAAAAGTTCTGACATGTTAAACTGACGTTAGTCATTAATTCACCACATGATAAAATGCTGTTATATTGACGCACAGTAGCCCACGGTAGTCTATGTCTATCTCTGAATCAACATGAACATGCATAACGAGATCCATATATTCTAAGTTGCTAGAAACTTCTTTTGCGGAGCTAGGCCTACTAGTCGATGGTTACAATGAATCACCCTCACTGCCCTATCGCATATCTGACCATCCATTGTTATAATGTTACAAAATGCGCGATCTTCTCCAATCATGTAGCCTACGGTTATAAGTAAAGTGACATGATAGGCATGTAGGCCTATTAAAGATATTTCTGTTAAATACGTTTTATTTTCAGTTGTCAAAAGTGGTGGGGACAAAATCTGTGATAAAGTGCTGGGTAAGCTACCCAGCGTCGCCGGTTAAAATGAACATGCCTCCGTTTTAAAATAGCCTATAGGCCTACACATTTCTAAGTATTCCTAACATAAATGTAGCCTAAATGTCCATCTTGTCCATCTCTTTCGTCTTCGCCTTGACAATAATAGCCTATTCACGGAAATGCGGTCTTGTAACCGTAATTAATTAATGAATTAATCTAAGGTTGCCTATATCGAGTCTTTCAGGTTGAATTGAAGGCTTCTAAAACCATTTTCATTAATTTCAACAATGGTTTATTGAAACGTCGTTTGATTATAATTTTGCCAGTCATCACCTTCATTTTAATGATTAAATGAGACGGATTAAATGAGACGGATATGCGGAGCATTTCTCTCCCTCTCCATTGACCAAAACGTTGCTCTGGCATCTCTGCTGGACTGACTGAGTTATAGGCTACGTCGAGTGAGAGAGCCAGCTGTGAGGTACGCTGTAAAACATTCGAAAACTCTGAAACTGCAATCTGACATGCCGAGCGTGATGTCTCTTTTCTCCGCTTGTCACCAGCGCGGTGTCTTCGGGTTTTTCCGTGGTTTCCGGTATGAGCCGAACCTTCCTTTTATTAAGGCGGTCTTATGTTGCCCCCTTGCGGTTGCAGTTTTAATTAAAGTCCCGATGCTTCGGGAGTCCCGATGTGCGGGAAAGAAAGGAGCATTCTCAACCCGTACCATCTGTAGGTGTCCCGGGACAGTGTCTAGTGTCTCGGGACAGTGTCTGGGTGTCCCGGGACAGTGTTTGGGTGTCTCGGGACAGTGTTTGGGTGTCCCGGGACAGTGTCTGGGTGTCCCGGGACAGTGCTTAGGTGTCCCGGGACAGTGTCTAGTGTCTCCGGACAGTGTCTGGGTGTCCCGGGACAGTGCTTAGGTGTCCCGGGACAGTGTCTGGGTGTCCCGGGACAGTGCTTAGGTGTCCCGGGACAGTGTCTGTGTGTCCCGGGACAGTGCTTAGGTGTCCCGGGACAGTGTCTAGTGTCTCGGGACAGTGTTTGGGTGTCCCGGGACAGTGCTTAGGTGTCCCGGGACAGTGCTTAGGTGTCTCGGGACAGTGCTTAGGTGTCCCGGGACAGTGTCTAGTGTCTCGGGACAGTGTCTGGGTGTCCCGGGACAGTGCTTAGGTGTCTCGGGACAGTGCTTAGGTGTCCCGGGACAGTGTTTGGGTGTCCCGGGACAGTGTCTAGTGTCTCGGGACAGTGTCTGGGTGTCCCGGGACAGTGCTTAGGTGTCTCGGGACAGTGCTTAGGTGTCCCGGGACAGTGTCTAGTGTCTCGGGACAGTGTTTGGGTGTCCCGGGACAGTGTCTAGTGTCTCGGGACAGTGTCTGGGTGTCCTGGGACAGTGCTTAGGTGTCTCGGGACAGTTCACAGGCCACCAGCAACAGTACAGTACAGTTCTTGCTCCCACTGCTACTGGTTTTAGTAGTGGTCACAATTTCACACATTTTTCTTTATTCACAACAGAAAACAATAGTCTTTCTAAAGACTCAATCACCATCCTCCATCACCACCTCCCCTTGTGGTGTGGCAGTTTTTGCCAAAGAAAAATAATCTCAAGACTCATTCTGTCTTTTGCGGTGCTGCAGACTTTTCAGGTATGTCATTTTAATTATTTTTTACAGCTAGATTAGCCATGCTACTTGCTTACATTTTTTGCTTACACAAACATGTAAATTATAATTGACTTAAGAAAAATGGCTACCTCACCAATTTGGTGTAGATCTACTGTAACCTATGGAGGCAATGTGACTGACAGAACTAGCAAGCTAGTTAAACTAGTTGACTCACAGGTTTCTTGTCTTGATGTCAGAATGGCCAGTCCTCCATATTCTTAAGTGCCTACCATATCGGCATTGACAACTACAAATGTGTCCGACCTAAAAGATGATGGCAGACAATCTAATGTACAGCTGCCTACACAATCTGCTCCTGATGGGCATTAATGTACAGCTGTGCTGGATTTTGGATTAGTGGATTTTCACTGTGGAGCAAGCAAAGCAGCAATGTTGCCGTGTACCTTATTTTTGGAAGTGTGTAACATGTGTGTGTTCTTTTTTGTTTCCCTTTTAGGCTTGTTCCAGACCAGCTCTGCCAGAGTGGTGTCTCTGTCACGTGTGACACTGTGCCTGTCTGTCTGCACACCCTGCACTGCACTCATATACAACAGAACCCACTAACGCCTACCTGCAAACATATCTACGACAAGAACACTTCCTGAGAACATATTTGACTGCACATACTCTACTCTGTACATACTCTACTCTGTACCATTTTCAGACTAAATATTCCATTGAAACTAACTGAATACTCCTTTGAGACTTGAATACTTTGAGATTTGATTACTCCTTTGAGACTTGAATACTTATTTGAGACTTGAATACTTTGAGATTTGGAATACTTTAAGATTTGATTACTCCTTTGAGACTTGAATACTTTGAGATTTGAATACTTATTTGAGACTTGAATACTTTGAGATTTGATTACTCTTTTCAGACTTGAATACTCATTTGAAACTGAATACTGTGAATACTACTTTGAATTATACTGAGACTCTGAATCCCACTGTGAACCAGCAGCATCCTGTAACATACAGTACCTGCAAACATATTTCAGACAGTAATTTACCACTGTCTGAGAGCACATACTCTGAACTATATAAAGATTCTGATACATACTAAGAACTACCTGTGAACTATTCGGATAGAGAACTATTACTGTGAACTTTACAAACCTCAACTATTTATATATTTGAATAATATCTGTCAAAAATTGTCTTTGCTGTTGCATACCTACTTTTACATCTGAGCTGTGCTGCAAGACTGAACTTGGGGTGTGTGAGGACTTCAACTTGAGGGCTCCCTCTCATTCTTCATCGGTGTCATCGGTGTCATCAAGTGCTCCCTCTACCTAACAGTTCCAGTGCCATATTTCATAATTTAATCAATAATTAAACTAAAGTGAATATTTTGTGTTACGTTTGAAAGCACATACTCTGAACTAAATAAAGATTCTGGACCATAACTGTCTTTGCTGTATATCCACTTTTACACCTGAGCTGTGCTGCAAGACTGAAGTTCTGCATATGACTGATAATCTTAAGGGCAATCCATTTTTGGACCTACTAATCATTGTAATAAACCACTGAAATAAATACTAGCCTAGTGTTTTGATATTGAGTTTATTAACACTTTATCTCATCTAACTGTCTTTACATACTACAATTAAGTCGACCTGTGAGTGGAACAGTGAGTACATCTGCTAGTGTGTAATCAGTGAAATACCAATAATTTGTACAACCAATATTAGATTTAACTAGACTTGACCAATAGACTTTCTGAAGCTTATAACATTTTGAAACATGGGAAGAAAAGGTCGCCGCTCAGAGGCTCAAAAGAGACGTTGGCGTAAGTTGGACTTTTCTGAAGTTGAAACACATCAGTCTTCATCAGACCAGAGTGACTTGAATGACAGAGAACATGTAAATGAGGTAACTAGTGCTTCCCACATTAACATGGCCCTGCTGAAAAAACCAGCAAGAAACCAGCTTAGGCTGGTAGCTGGTTTTAGCTGGTTTTAGCTGGTCTTTGCCCAAAACACAGTTCTTATTGCTGGTCTTGCTGGTGTAGCTGGTTAGGCCACCAGCTAGACATGCTGGCGTGACCATCTGAGGAAGCTGGTCGTGCTGGTGTGACCAGCCTGTCGTTTGGGATACAGCTGGTTTAAGATGGTCATGCTGGTGACCAGCCTGTCCAGCTTGACAAAGATGGTCAAGCTGGTTTTCTAGAATGACCAACATAAGCTGGCGTGGCCAGTAAAAACCAGCAATGTAGACCAGCAACACCAACTAAAATGACCAGCTTAAGGTGGTACGACAATCAAAACCAGCTGAATTACCATCATAAGCTGGGTAAACCAGCTGAAGGTGTGTTTTCGCGAGAGTTTTGCTGGTCTAGCTGGTTAACCATCAAAGGGTGGTCAAATAAGCTGGTTAACAAGCTGGTCAACCAGCAAACCACCTTTAGCTGGTCAGGCTGTTTTTTTCAGCAGGGGGAGCAGAGAACCATCACGTGTGTTCAAGCAACTCATTACCAAGGTGATGTAAGATATGGGAACAACAGTAACAAGCAGTGCACCTGCAATTCCCTGGTATTTCTTGCTACACTTCACTACCGAACAGAGCTGAACAGTGATGATCTTGACTACGTTTTGCAAAAAGGTAACTTGATGTACAGTGAAGTACAGGAAGGGTTGAGCATGAGAGGCAATGAAACACATGACCACTTGTGATGTGATGAATTACCTGATACTGTTGAGATCTATGGACAGATGTATCATATTGAGAAATGCCTGTCACGGTATGGTAATCTAAAGCAAAACGGACCTGATGGTGTGGACTTCATACAGCTATCTGAAAGACTGCTTTGTTTGTCAAATGATGTAACGTTTGCACTGCTAACTTTAGGTTGCTTAACAATAGCTTTGTTCAGATTTGATGATTAATATGGACTTTTTGATCCACACTCAAGAACACCATATGGATTTCCAGCAAACAATGGCACTGCTGTAATGTTGACCTTTGTCAACTTGAATGACATGATTGATCATTTGCTTGCATTCTGGACCATCCTTGAGTCTATGAGTTAATGCCAGTATTATTTACATCTGAGTGTAATAATGAACAAGAAAGCCAAACTGACAATGTGCAACCTTCTCAGACTGCAGAGTTCCACGTTCCAGCCATTTCTGTGAATTCACTTCCTAAATGTAATAAGGATCGCAGGCGCCGAAAAACTGCCAAAGCACAAAATGACATGTCCTTATGTGAGAACAACAGAATCAGACAGCGGAAATATTACGAACAGAATAGAATGAAAAAATTTGGAATATGAACGAAAGAGGTATGCAAACAGCATTCAACACAATAAAAAATCGTACCTCAGAGATCGTTACATGCATGAACCTAACTATAAGTTAAAAAAACAGTTATACTACAACAACTGGTACTCCTGTAACCTAAGTTTTAGATCGAGAAAACAGGCTTACCAAAAGAAACGTTACTCGAGTGACATGAATTTCAGATCAAGGCAGCAGGCTTACATACAGAAACGTTACTCAAGTGACATGAATTTCAGATCAAGGCAGCAGGCTTACACACAGAAACGTTACTCAAGTGACATGAATTTCAGATCAAGGCGGCAGGCTTACATACAGAAACGTTATGCCCATGATATAACCTATCGTTCAAGACAGAAGTTGACCATGAAAAATCACTATGCAAATGATCCAACAACATAGGGAAACCTACACTGACAGATACAGAAGCGACCCCCTTTTCAAGCATTATCGTTATCTACAAAAAAAGAAAAATGCAGGTGTGGGCCTAAATAACGGTTTCCAGAGAATGATTCTCAAAATGCGTTGTGCTTTACATATACGACGTAAGTACCATCATCTTACACGCCTGTCTGGACTTCAATCAGAGCAAGAGGTTGAACAACAGTCAACACAAACAGAAAACACACTTTTGCATGATGCCATCACATCTTTTCAAATGGATGTACAGAACGGGCCTACTTTTGTGTGTACAGTGTGTCACAGAGCTTTGTTTTATAACCAGGTAAAAGAGTGCAATCATGAATGTTATCAAAAGAATCGAGGCATGGTTGATCGATGCTTAACAGGCGAATATGTACATACATGCAGCAAGCAGTGCAGTGCACTTCAATCATGTTGTGCATCAGATGAAAAGACAGCTGTGATGAAAACTTAAAGATGGAGAAAATGCCGGCCATTGCTGTAAACAATATGTTAGAGCTATCACCAATTCCTCCAGAGCTCAGTAATCTTAATATACTTGAAAGACACATCATTGCACGCTACATACTGTACCATTTGCAAAAATAATCAGTCTTCCCAAAGGCCAGCAGAAATTAATACATGGTGGAGTTGTGTGTGTCCCTTCAGAGGTAGAATCAACAGTCAATGCTTTGCCTAGACCCAACAGCCAGTCACAACTTTTGAAAGTGAAGTTGAAAAGAAGAATGAACTACACAGGACATTACCAGTTCCAAACTGTAGACATGACCAAAGTATTGCGTGCCTTATCCAAACTGAAAGAGATGCATTCAGAGTACAAGGACATAACCATAACTAATGATACACAAGCGTTTGGGGATGTAATTAATGGCTTGGCAGATGAAAATGACATCAGTGCAGCAGAGGAAGTTGATTTAATGGAGACTGATGCAGTGGACGAGTTTGACATTACTGACCCCAGAACATTCAGAAACAAATAGTGCAGGCAATCACCCTAATAATGAAACACATGAGTTATATGATAACCAAGATTCACTTAACTCTGAGCAGGACACAACCCTGCTGAAAAAAACAGCAAGAAACCAGCTTAGGCTGGTAGCTGGTTTTAGCTGGTTTTAGCTGGTCTTTGCCCAAAACACAGTTCTTATTGCTGGTCTTTGCTGGTGTAGCTGGTTAGGCCACCAGCTAGACATGCTGGCGTGACCATCTGAGGAAGCTGGTCGTGCTGGTGTGACCAGCCTGTCGTTTGGGATACAGCTGGTTTAAGATGGTCATGCTGGTGACCAGCCTGTCCAGCTTGACAAAGATGGTCAAGCTGGTTTTCTAGAATGACCAACATAAGCTGGCGTGGCCAGTAAAAACCAGCAATGTAGACCAGCAACACCAACTAAAATGACCAGCTTAAGGTGGTACGACAATCAAAACCAGCTGAATTACCATCATAAGCTGGGTAAACCAGCTGAAGGTGTGTTTTCGCGAGAGTTTTGCTGGTCTAGCTGGTTAACCATCAAAGGGTGGTCAAACAAGCTGGTTAACAAGCTGGTCAACCAGCAAACCACCTTTAGCTGGTCAGGCTGTTTTTTTCAGCAGGGAAGTGTGTTTTCGCAAGAGTTTTGCTGGTCTAGCTGGTCAACCATCATAGGGTGGTCAAATAAGCTGGTTAACAAGCTGGTCAACCAGCAAACCACCTTTAGCTGGTCAGGCTGTTTTTTTCAGCAGGGATGTATCAACTTGTCTTAGTTAAGGGAATAACGTAGTGTAATATGCAAAAACGGTGAAGTGTTCCTGGTAACGCTTTAGAATAACATGTGCTTATTAGCTATTAACAGTGCATAATAAGCAGTTAACAATTAGTTACTAACAGTTAGTTAACTGTTGTTATCCTTTACTAACATTAACTAACTGTTAACATACAGCTTGTAAGTGTTAATAAGCAACATTTAAAGATGCTTACAAGCATATTTGTTAACAGTTAACGTGCAGCTTGTAAGTGTTAACAAGCAGCTTGTTAATGGTGAAAAGACATTTCTTACCTACTTGTAGTAAATTCTGCAGCCCCCCAAACTTAAGCGAGAACTATGTAACTAACAGTTAACAAGCCACTTCTTACCTGCTTGTAGTAAATTCTGCAGCCCCCCAATCTAAAGTGTGAACTATGTAACTAACAGTTAACAAGCCTAACGTTCTATCTTTAAATCAGTTAAGCTGTGAGAAATGCACCTTCAAAATTGCTGCATATGGTGGGATGCGAACCCGGGCCGCCTGCGTCGCACTGTATGCAGACACCCATAGGTAAGATATCAGGGTGGTTGTCAAGACGATGTTCTTTCCCCCAAAATCAATCTTTGAGAATGAGTCAAGCCAAGTTTACAGCTTGTAGGGAGAGACATGCAATGCTGCAGAAGTTATAATACTTTAAAGGGATATTCCGCCATTTTTGGAAATACGCTCATTTTCCACCTCCCCTCGAGCAAAACAATCGATATTTACCTTGTTCCCGTTCATCCAGCCATTCTGTGAGTCTGGCGATACAACTTTTAGCTTCAGCCTAGCATAGATCATTGAATCGGATTAGACCATTAGCTTCTCGCCTGCTAGCTTCATGTTTAAAAGTGACTAAGATTTCTGGTAATTTTCTCATTTAAAACGTGTCTCCTCTCAAGTTAGAAAGTGCAATAAGACCAACTGAAAATGAAACCTGGCGTTTTTCTAGGCTGATTTGACATGGAACTACACTCTCATCTGGCGTAATAATCAAGGCAACTTGCACACTACTGGCACTACTACTGCTTGTTGTCTATGGGGACTATTTTCAGATGCTGCGTACGATATCACTACGCCTATGGTACGTTTGCAAGTTGCCTCGATTCTTACGCCAGTGTGTTTACACTGTTACAAGCAAGATACTATTACAATCAAGGCTACTTAATATCATTCCCAGGGGATCCATGCAGAGCCGGTTCAGGACCTGGTTGTTAGGAGACCAAAGCCATCCGCCAGGAGTGTAAGCAAATCAACACTCTATCAAGCATACACTGGTAATGCTACTACTGTAACTAATATGATACAATTATGTATTCTACAGCAGCTAACAATATCTTGCCACTTCTTTTGTACACAAAGATTATGTAGCGAATATAACACTTTAGTGAACAATTCTCCAGAAAAGACTCTTGACATCAGAATTGAAAAGTAAAACAAGCTGCAAGAGATGTGTGGATAATTAACACTTACTGTTTTACATTTTGTTTCAGGATCCCTCCCTGACCCACAAGTCTTGTCTCTTGGGACGGGACTGAAAAACCTCAGGCCCCAACCACTAATATCCTCAGTGCTGCATGGCTTGTCTCAACTCTCCATGGTCGACTCCAGGTGTGGACCTGTGCCGCGAGGTTCACCCCTGTCCTACCAGTGTCCTCCTGTGGTCAAACACGGAGATTGCGTCCAACACCCAGATGCACCAACATTCCCTAAACTGCCTTTAGAGGGATCAACATTTAGCACTACTTTTCCAAACTTTGACCCAAACTCCCAACAGTTTCTCCATTTAGACAGCTTAACTGTGACACACGAGATGGCAGCTGAGAGAGAGGAGCAGACACGTGAGCAGTCTGAGTGCCCATTATGGCAAGCTTTACGCAAGCCTAGAGTGACAGCTAGTAGGTTCTATGAGGTTAGCCACGTGAAAGGGTCGTCTTCTGGTGAGTCCCTGGCTGGGCGGATACTTAAGGGAGTTCGCCAAACTCCCGCAATGAAAAGGGGCCTTGATCGGGAGCCACAGGTGCTAGAACAATATTCAAAACACTTCAATGTTAATGTCTCACGCTGCGGATTTGTTATCCATCCAGATGCTCCTCACCTTGGGGCTAGCCCCGATGGAAAGGTATATGACCCAAGTGCCACTCCGTGTTTTGGGCTTGCTGAAGTGAAATGCCCTGACATCTCTAGCATTTCTGAGGCAGGACATGTAAAAATGGTGAATGGTCAGGCAAAACTGAAACAGAATCATAAATACCACTGGCAGGTTCAAGGCCAATTAGCAGTAACTGGATTAAGTTGGTGCGATTTCATAACAGACACTGAGGGAGACTTCACTGTCGAAAGAGTCTGGAGGGATGATGAAATGATAAAAGAAATGAAAAAGAAGGTGGACCTGTACTTCTTTGGTACATATATGAATGTGTATCTTCAGCAGAAAGTGAAATGAATTTAATGAATAAAGGAACTGAATGACTAAAGGATTTTTTTTATTAATTCCCTTTTTTGAGTACATTGACATTGTACATCTACTACATCACATATTTACAATACTGTCAGGACAGACTGATCTTTAGAATTTATTATAGATGAAAGATGTATATATCTATATACACATCTCATGCAATATTTTCAGTATACAGTTAAATTCATGTGATCAGGGGAAACACTACTCAACAGGGATGTAGCCTTTTAAATCAAGTGGTCCCTGGAAATTGGTCCTCACACAACAAACCGTCCACAGCTGGTTGACTGTCCCAGACAAGGTAAGAGGGAGAGTGTGTTCCCAGATTCGGTATTCCTTGACCCTGCGTATTGCTCGTTCTACAAGGATTCGAAGTCGGGCAATTGCTTGTGTTTTTAGAGCATCCTCTTTGGTGAACTGTGCTGTGGTTAGAGATTAAATAAATTAATTTATATTATTTCAGTGAGTGACTTTAGTACTTTAACATTTGTTTGCACATCATATAGATTATAAGTTTTCATTTTAAATGTTCAATTTGAAATGTTATGCCTACCTGTCATCTTGAAGGGTGGCATAATCAGCGTTGCCCCACGGTCAGCTAGCAGCTTCTCGATGGTGAAGCCCTTGTCTGCCATGCAGCCGTCTCCTGGCTCCATTAAGTCGAGTAGTCCACTTCGTTCAGTCAGCTCTCGGTCAGAGATGGAGCCAGTGAAGAGACTTGAAACAAAAGTCACAGCACTACATGGGGCAATCCCAATTAAGCCCTTCAAGGTTGTCGTGTTTTTGTACGATGAGAAAACCTCTGACTGGAGAGTGAGGGATGATGGATTCTGACATCGCACCTCAGTGCAGTCAATGATTACCCGAACATCTGGACTGTACTGCACAAATTTACTTGGCATGGTGTTCCTGACTTGCTGTTTACTCATCCAGATGGGAAGAGAGCCAAGGAGCAGGTAAAGGTACATAGTTGGCCCACGTTATAATAACACGGGAGACTGTGGACACACTGACATGAAACATATCAGCCAGCACCTTCTCTTGCAAGCCTGCAGCAATGCGGCAGCAGAAAAGAAAAAACTCATTTCTCCAGTTGCAGTCTACGTGTTGGACTGGGAGAAAGGGGTTCAAATGTTTGTCCCTTTTTCTGAGCTTTTGACCAATAAACTAACATGGAGGCAGATGGTTGAATAGCCTCCCAGAAATGACAAAAAACCTCTCTTGACGTGAATCTTGTGTAAAAAAGAATGTCCTTGTCTGAAACACAGAATCTGTGAAAATGCACTTGACCGACTTTCAGCTGTGACAGCTCTGTTGTCAGCTCCTTGATTTGATCTTCCAATTGTTGTATGCGTGCAGCCGCAGCATCCAGTGCACCTGTATGAGATGAGAGAAAAAAAATAAGACATCTGACTCAAATTTTGACTGACATACTGGAAGTAGTTTGGACCTCTAAGCTAAGTTACTTTTGTACTTGTGATGGAGCTTTTTAGAATCAGATTTTATTGGTCTAGTAATATGCAAGTATTTTAATTGCATACACAAGGAATTAAAATTTGACTTCGGTAGGTGTTATCTCTCAAAACAAAGTATGGACAAGTATACAATGGACAGTATACATTCCACACTGTGGTATGGTTATGGTTATGGTTATTTAGCAGACGCCTTTGTCCAAAGCGACATACAAATAAATAACAATACAAATTAAATAACAGTGAACAATTACAAAAAGGGAGAATAGCAATATTATCAATAAAACAATCAATTAAGCACTAACCTAATGAGAATAAAAACAATGAAATGAGAATAGCAATCAAATAAGTCACTCAGTTAATTATATAATAACAATAACTATAGCATGGTAAGGCTAAATTTAAGGACAATAGCAGAATAAATGTCAAATTCTAACAATGGACAAATTATAACAAAACAATACTATTATACAAACCATAACACATAACAAACGCTCAAAAGACTAAGTGCATATTAAACAAATATGCCTTAAGACCCCTCTTGAAAGATCCAAAACTGTTGCTGGAACGGAGAGCACTGGGCAACTCATTCCACCAACACGGAACCACTGAAGAATAGGATCTACAGTTTGACCTAGCATGAATGGTTTGTCGACATAACAGACGCTCCTCAGAAGATCGCAATGGGCGGTTGGGAATGTACATCTTCATCAAAGAACTGAAGTAGCTAGGAGCAGATCCAGTCAGTGTCCTATAGGCCAGAGTGAGAGATTTAAATTTAATTCTGGCTACTATAGGGAGCCAGTGGAGAGTAACTAGGAGAGGGGTTACATGTGTCCTCTTTGGCTGATTGAAGACCAGTCGTGCTGCAGCATTCTGAATCAACTGTAGTGGTCTTAATACACAAGCAGGTAGGCCAGCTAACAGGGAATTGCAGTAGTCCAGCTTGGAGATAACCAATCTCTTGGTATTGTTAAAATGCTGGGATGTCAATAAGACTAAACATTGTGCTACGTATGGTTTAAGCATGGGCTACTGGTAGGTAATCATGAGGAGGTAAACAACACTGGCAAACACTGACATACCTGGTTTAGGAGCAGAATCGTAGTCATGCTCTGACATCCCCGAAGCGGCGGTCTCCTCCATCGCCTCTTCCTCTTCCTCATGTGGCAGGGGCTGCTCCAGAGGAATGTCGTCCACACAAATGTCATAGCCTAAGCGAGTTGATGCTCTTTCATAAGCGGACTCCCTTCTTGGCTGTCCCCAGTTGTTCCATTGAAAAAGCGAGGGCACAGACCCGATTTTCAGACGCTTTATGCGACCGCGTTTGGCAAAATTAGTCACGTCAGCTAACGCTAGCATACTAGCACTAGTGTAATCGGATTCAGCAAAGTGCCGGCTACAAACAAACGTGCTACCTTGCTTGATTTTAAAGTTAGGCCCTTCATCCCGGCGAACCGCTTTAGTCCACTTCTTCCTTAGACTCACTTCAGTCGGGAATCCATGGAAACTTAGGTAGGGTTGGCATTGTTTGTTGGATTTACAAAGTGGAACAGAGCAGTGACATCTAGATTTGGCTTGAGCCATTGTTGATTTGCGACGGAAGTGGAAATGCATAAAGTTAACAAATCCCGGCCATGACACCCGGAAGAGTGATAATCCCCTATTGGGAACGCCTTTGAGCGCGCACGAAAGGGAGAGAGCGCGCCGGCTGGCTTGTCATTGTTGATAACTGATATCTCCTTTTTATAAGAAACGTAATGTTTAAAAGAAAAACGCGAAGACAATAGTAGTTTCACTACTGAGCAATGTTGAGAGGGCACAGCCATTAGGCACAGCAACCTGAGTGGAGCCGGCAAGAGTCTTAAAGTGACAGTGCACCATTTAAATGAATTCAACAGCATCATATTAACCGTATTTCTTAACAAATTAATTTTCTAAGACGAAATGACTTTGTCATTATTATCTTTTAAATAATTATATACGTTATGTATACTGCATTGTGTACATGTCCAATGGGGTGGGAGTGGGGTTATGGCCCTTGAGCCAAAAAGTTTGGACACCCCTGATCTAACTTATTAAATCTCTTTTTAAAAGATGTACAGTATCTTAACTACATTATTCTTTCTTCTATCATTCTTATTTATATGTATTATATTACTTATATTATTACTTTTACTATATTTCAAATGTTATGATTTACTGATTTACTATTGTTGTCTGTGTAATGCACATTGATATGCCTTGGTTAGAAGTGCACTACATAAATTAAGCAGCCTTGCTTTGTCTTGCCTCAGGAATGGGACATCATTCTAATATTTAATGGCATTATACTTCTAACTACTTTAATTGGAGACTGTTAGTCCATGTATTTCATCCTATTCAAATCAAGTTCTACATAGAAACTACTGACAGTGTGCATTCTGAACACTGATTGGTCCATTTCAACATGTGTCTCTTTCAATAGCCAGTTTCTCTTACTATCTTCCTCATTGCTCCTTCAGAGTTGACAGAATGTCTGCAGCGCAACACATCATTGCTGTGGTGGTCGTCCTCACCACTCTTTTGGGAGTGGGTAAGTAATGTACAGTATCTCTGTTGTGCACATTCACATTTCAGCACTTTTCACAACAGGTTTAATTTGTGTTGTTGCGTCTCACCCTCAGGATATCCTTGATAGTAGCATCTAGCATCACTGTGTCCATGGCATTCATTTTTTTAATAAGGCTTCTTTGCATTCATTTTAATGTGATTTAGGCATATTCGTGAAATATGTAATGAGACCAATCCACTGTATAATGAAGCTTTCATTTGCAGATGGATCAAATGGATATTATCTGTATATAGTGGATCAGTGTCCATTCAGCTCCTGGGACCTGAAAGATCTGGAGTACATCCAGTCTCATTGGTATAACAAGGCGGAATTATTACGGTTCAACAGTACGGTGGGGAAGTTTGTAGGATACACTCCATTTGGAGTGTTTCAAGCAGAGTATATTAACAATCAAACGGCCTACATGGCACAGATGAAGGGTGAGAAGGAGAGATACTGCAGGAGCAATGTCCAGAGTGACATCAATAACATACTGACAAAGAAAGGTGAGTATGATCACACATAAATATAAGCACATTAAATATGTATATAATACTGTATGAACTATAAGCTACTGAGTTAAGATAAACCATGCTTACCAGACTGAGTTAAACATGAAATATACAAACATGAAATATATATGTATATATATTGTTTTATAAAGTTCATCTATGTCTAAATGTAGCATACTGTAATTCTAGCATTCATTCTAGTCAAATATTTCTTCCCTGAAGAGTTCTTTGTTACATTGCAGAAAAGTTGTTTAATGTTTTTACATAATTTCTATCTTTTCACACAAAATGACTTGTCATCAATGTACAAAATACATTTTTAGATTTATATTATCAATTACAATAGATGCTGTATTATTTTAAACTGTAATGTTGACCTGAAAGAGCTTTAATCACCTAATTACATCAGAACACCAGCAATGGTTTCCTGAGTTAACCTCCCAGTCTGGGCAGCTCAGTGGACTTTTCCACAATATTATGATTTTCTGAGTTCACCTGCACATGTGGTTAACATTATAAGACCACAAATAATTACATTTCCTATCAGGCGCGTAGGAACCGCGGGGGTCGGGGGGGTCGGGACACCCCCAATGTTGGACCCCCTCCCGAAAGAAAAACGCTGTAAAGTACAGATGTTGTTGATTACTTAGCTCAATTATATCCTCCTGAGTTACGGCCCCATAACTATAGCTATCGGTGCGCATCGGAGGTCTTTCACATTGTGTTTTAAGAATGTTTCCCGAAACGAAGCCCGTCTCAATAATGCAGCATGGAGCACTTCCTCACCTTGAGTGTCTGAAAGCTGCAACTCTCGCAGTCCAAATATTTAGTCTACGGCCTTCTTTCATTCTTTTCGAAATAGTTAAGAGGATAGCCTATTGTGGGTGAATACAGTAGTCTGGCCTAAATAAGTTAGTCTTACAGACGGCTATCGATTTTTAAATGTAGGCATTACTTGCGAAATCGGACGTGCACATATAGCCTAATTATCTGGTTACCTGGATTTAGCAAGTCCATACACTTTGTTCATCCTATTATATGCTTTTAAAATGAAATGTGTAACAATTTGCCTCTTATTATAATCTACACACTGTCACGACGCACATAGCATAAGGTTATGGGCGGATATGAGAAACCGAAGGCCTCGGTTGACTTAAGATAAACGGGCAGAATGCCTGTTTACAAACTACTAGGCTACGTCAAACATGCAATAATCTAACAAATGAAAAAACACAAATGAAAGATGAATAGGCTACACACTGTAGGCTATCTTGTCACAAATTAAGCAATTAGTTCGTTCGTGGCCACCTAGCGCGCAACTTACGCGCCGAGGTGAAGGCCCGACACATACTAATTAACACAAAGCTTCATAATGCACAAACAAACATCCCCTCAAAGTTCAGTGTCCATAAGTCCAAACAATAAACATAAGAGTCCGACAGTCCAAAACGACAACGAGATCTCCCAGACACGAAAAACAATGTTTATCTCACAGTTTGTTGAGTAGTCGTTCCAACATGATGTGCAACGCAATCTCAGCTTTCGCGTTCGTTAGCTGTATTCCAATGAGAAAAATCCACAAGGAAATGGTCACGGCAATGCAGCATACAGGAATCTTCTAACCACGTAACTTTGTTGAGCTGGCTGCATACAGGTAACAATAGCCACAGCGCACTCTCATGCGTCTCCATTTAAACTAAGGGCAAACCCATTCATTGTGCCCAAAACGCGCGTCCATCTGTCAGCTGACATAAAATTTACTTAGATGGCATATGAAAAGTCAAGAAGAAGAAACTTTCATCTAAGCAACGTTTATGCAACCATGTAAAGGGAAGCATTGGGGGAGTCAGTTTACGTTTTCAGGGAAGAAATGTGTTCTGAATGGCCTATGTGCAGATGTTCTTCCCAGTTCCAAAAATAGGAAAAAGACTGAAATACATATTTTCAAAGCGGCATCTTACAGAGGGCCATTAAAACTTCAGCAAAAGGTTTTTATCTCTTATGTGACGTATAATTCGCCCCCCTTTATTTATTAATATAAAAAAAATTCGGCGCGCGCTCTGCGCGCGCGACAGACCTCGTTCTTGTCCCCCCCAATGCTTACTACGTTCCTACGCGCCTGTTTCCTATTAGTTCACAGACATAATGCAGATAATGCTGTCATCTCTGTGTTGCAGTTGAGCCCATTGTGAAGCTGAGGTTGGGGAAGGCCTCCAGTGGTGGCCATCCTGCCATGCTGGTCTGCAGTGCGTACAGCTTCTACCCAAAGATGATCAAACTGACCTGGAACAGAGATGACCAGGAGGTGACCGGTGATGTGGTATCCAGTGAGGAGCTGGCGGATGGAGACTGGTACTACCAGATCCACTCCCACCTGCAGTTCACCCCCAAATCTGGAGAGAAGATCTCCTGTGTGGTGGAGCACGCTAGCCTGAAGGACCCCAAGGAGTTGGTCTGGGGTGAGAACACTGGATAGCATTAGCCCTGGCACTACACACTAGTATACAGTAGTTTTAAATCCTATAATTACAGCTGAGTTGATCTGGGGTGAGAACACTGGATCTCCTCTGGTTCAGTTGTCTCATGCTGTATCTGCTGTAGTTAATGATCTAAGGCACAGATAGCATTAGCCCTGGCACTACACACTATACAGTAGTTTTAAATCCTATAATTACAGCTGAGTTGGTCTGGGGTGAGAACACTGGATAGCATTAGCCCTGGCACTAGTAGTTTTACGGCCAGCTGTGGACTGCTGGGTCAGCCTGATTTGATTTGATTAAATCCTATAGTTGCAGCATGCTTTTCAGTGTTTTATTCAGGTGATTCTACTCATCTATAAGCTGCTTCCAAAGGGCTGAAAGGCTCTTTTGCACCAGTGTCTCTACATTCAGACTCAGGTGATAAATGCCTGTATGATTATGTGACCTCATGTATGACGTGACATTTCCCAGACTCCGCCATGCCTGAGCCGGAGAGGAACAAGATCGCCATCGGGGCAGCTGGTCTGGTGTTGGGCCTCGTCGTCACTGCGGCTGGATTCATCTACTACAAGACCAAAGCCAGAGGTCTGTTATGAGCAACACCAGCTAAACAGCAAACATCCAGCACATACAGTATGTATATTATATGCTATCAGTGTGACCTTAGACATTAACAACATACAGACAAGTGTGCAAGTTCATATGGTGGTTACTGGGGTACAAACAATACTGGTGAACTGGACCTCCTTACAGATTTCTTCTCACCAAGTGTTCAAGTGAAGTGTGTTTTTATAATTTTATGATTTTAACTTTAAGTTTGTTTTTCTAACAGGGCGGATCTTGGTACCGAATAACTAGAGTAAGTACATGACACATTCATACACTTTTATTTAACAGTTTGGAGTCTATAATGCCCCCCCCCCCCTTTCTGTTTATTAGGGCTGACTATTTTTGAGTTTTGTAGCCTAGATTTAGAAATGATAATTGTAATGAATATAGTTAATACATAACAAACTATTGTATCCTTTGGTTATTTTTTACAGGACTATCACAATGCACTGAACTGAGATGTAATCAAGAGATCTGTCAAGAAATCAAATCAGTACTGGAGACACTTTTTGTTCTTGTAAAGATTGCTGGCTGTGTTTCACTGTCTTTTTTTCCAAACGTATCATAGATACCTAAATTACACATATCCCTGTTCAATATATAAAATTGTTTTGAGAGGAAGACATTAGGGAGCTTTAATATTTATTTCTAGTCATGTTTATACATGTCCAGTATGGATAGGCCTACACTGATGGTAATTGAGAAATCAAGATTTATAGAAATGCGTGATGTCTAGTCATGTAGAAGTCCTGTATGGATACACTGAAGGTAATCGAGATCTCAAGATTTATAGAAATGCGTTTCCTCTCTGTACTGGTTCACTGGAGCGTTTGTAGAATCTGTCCAATTTCATTAGTGTGACTTAGCGCCCTCTGCAGGACGATGTTAGTGACTGCAGTTATATTCTCCTGACATTGTGAACTGTTGTTCAGAATTGTTTTCTCTTCTGTTAGATAGGTGTTATCAAACCACTGTATAACTATGCTTTGCTTTATCCTGATTGTTTTTTATGAATGTCTAAGGGAAGTTATCGGAGGTTGTAGAGCTAGTTTCAGAAATACCAAAAGGCCTCTATTCATCTTTGTGAACTTAAATTGTATTTGTTTCAAAATTGGTTTAAGCAAATCATACTGGTTGAGATTTACGTTGTTTTGAGTTTCAACATCCAAATAAACAGGCTGTCACCATGCCTTTGCTCCCTAATATTTTTGCTTTTTTTATTTTTACCTAATAAGTTGTACATTTTCTATTAAATTAACATCTGGAATAGATGTATAGAACAGTTGTTCTGAGAGATCTCTGGGGGTCCCTGACCCATAGACTGGCGGCCCACTAATTAATCTGCTATGAATTATGCAATAGTGCTGTATAATTAAAATCTATAAATGGAGCCCATTTGTGTCAGTAGAATAAGAATGGTGTTGATTATGGGCCATTACTCTCACCCACTGGCCTATAGAAGGTGCAGGTTTGTCATAAATCACTCCCTTTGCTCAGAACACCGTCCCTGCAGCTATTATGGTATGGATGTTTAAGTCAATATTAATACAGTGGGCCTTTGGCCCAGGAACTTACAGCTGACTAGACCAAATATGGTACAGTATATATATGGAATGCATCATGTGCTCTCTGGTGCTCTCAGCCCAAGCCATGGAGTCAGCTGTGCTAAATCAACAACTGGTTAGACTGGGTCAACCTGATCTGCTGTGATTGGATATCGCCCTGCAGAAGTAGGCATCTTAAGCAAATATTTATGCCAACGACACGATCAATGCAATCAAGATGACAGATCAATATGACAGTCTACTCTGTAAGCACATTTGAGTAGCTACTCAAAACAGTAAATAAAATGGCAAGTTTCAGTGTTCAACAGTCTTGTTCAGTGTATGTCCTCTTTAAAGGGATATTCCGCCATTTTTGGAAATACGCTCATTTTCCACCTCCCCTCGAGCAAAACAATCGATATTTACCTTGTTCTCGTTCATCCAGCCATTCTGTGAGTCTGGCGATACAACTTTTAGCTTCAGCCTAGCATAGATCATTGAATCGGATTAGACCATTAGCTTCTCGCCTGCTAGCTTCATGTTTAAAAGTGACTAAGATTTCTGGTAATTTTCCCATTTAAAACGTGTCTCCTCTCAAGTTAGAAAGTGCAATAAGACCAACTGAAAATGAAACCTGGCGTTTTTCTAGGCTGATTTGACATGGAACTACACTCTCATCTGGCGTAAGAATCGAGGCAACTTGCAAACGTACCATAGGCGTAGTGATATCGTACGCAGCATCTGAAAATAGTACCCATAGACAACAAGCAGTAGTAGTGCCAGTAGTGTGCAAGTTGCCTTGATTATTACGCCAGATGAGAGTGTAGTTCCATGTCAAATCAGCCTAGAAAAACGCCAGGTTTCATTTTCAGTTGGTCTTATTGCACTTTCTAACTTGAGAGGAGACACGTTTTAAATGAGAAAATTACCAGAAATCTTAGTCACTTTTAAACATGAAGCTAGCAGGCGAGAAGCTAATGGTCTAATCCGATTCAATGATCTATGCTAGGCTGAAGCTAAAAGTTGTATCGCCAGACTCACAGAATGGCTGGATGAACGGGAACAAGGTAAATATCGATTGTTTTGCTCGAGGGGAGGTGGAAAATGAGCGTATTTCCAAAAATGGCGGAATATCCCTTTAAGATGCACATTTTTTACATGGTAATTGACATTTTACCTGCCAAGTATATAAATATGTGACTGGGGAAAAAACAACATTATTAAAAGCATTTGCTTATGTAAACATGGCACAATCAGTTGCATGGATGCTCAAAAGCATTGCTGTTTGTTCAAAATGGGGAGAAACTGCTTCAATAATGAGCAGAAGAGATGAGATGATATAGAATTGGGAAAAAAACAGAATTGTCATTGTTTTAGAAATGTGGCAACCCAATCGAGAAAAACTTATATAAAGGTATTTCTCCTCCACATCCTATTGCCTATTCTCCCTACATGTCAGAAGTTGTGTTTTGCGTTTTTTCTCTAAAATTATCCTAGACATCTTAGACAACTACAGTCCCCTCCAAAGGTATTGAACCTTTAAGGACACCAATTTTCTTTGTGAATAAATAAATGTTTTCCTTAAAATACAGGGGCCGGTTGCACAAAGCACCTAAAGTTTTGTTCCTTAAGCATCAACCTTAAGGCTTAATTTCTCCTTAGGTAAGGAATTTATTTAAGGGCGTTGCACAAAATTTCTTAAGTGGTATCCTTAGGTAAGGAACTCCGTTAAGTGATTTACTGCATTGAAAGCGGTTTTCTGGCACGAAAATTCTACAGTTTCCACGGAGATTGTTTATTTGTTAGTTTGCGCCAAAGATTCTAGAACAGAGCTTAAAGGGATAATCCGGAGTGAAATGCACTTTAGATCAATTTTTCGGACTATTGGGAGTACATACGTTGAGTTGACACCAAAATCATGTCATTCGGATGTATTTTGAGAATGTTCGAGTTCACCGTTTTTAGCCAAAACTCGTTAGCCTGGAAGTGACCGGGGCAAGTCCTTTCGCCGCTACAAAACGCTACTCACTACCACGTAAGTGTAGTGTTGGTTGGAACAGTAGAAGAGGTATAAAAATAGCGTTTTGTGGCGGCGAAAGGACTTGCCCCGGTCACTTCCAGGCTAACGAGTTTTGGCTAAAAATGGTGAACTCGAACATTCTCAAAATACATCCGAATGACATGATTTTGGTGTCAACTCAACGTATGTACTCCCAATAGTCCGAAAAATTGATCTAAAGTGCATTTCACTCCGGATTATCCCTTTAAATACCTAAGGGAAAATGTTAAGGAAAATACTTAAGGGTGTTTGTGCAACCGATCTTATCTTAAGGGGGCCTTAAGTCAGATTTTAAGGGAAAACCTTAACTTAAAGGTGCTTTGTGCAACCGGCCCCTGGGGTCATAAGTATTGGAACGGCTATGTTAACCCTATGTGTTAAAATTCCCATTGAGGTTAGCAGATTTTAATTTGTTTCATTTTTTAAATGCCAGTTATTTCATGGATCCAGGACACTATCCACCCTGATGAAGTCCCCTTGGGCCTTTGGAATTAAAATGACCCCACATCTTCACATACCCTTCACCATACCAAGAGATTGGCATGCTTTTATTTTAGTTAGCCTATTCGCTGGTTTGAATTGCTTTGAGCTCAATGAGAATGAAACCAGCTTCCTGTCCCCACCACATTGTGCTCATGATATGTTCGTACATGATCTGGTCATGATATGGTGACAATGGCCTTCACTCCTTCCAGCAATTACAGCAGATGTTTGACGTCTCAGGTTCTTTATTCAAGATGGCGTCCATTATTGATGGCGTGTGGTGATGCTCCACTGATGATCCACTACCAGACTGCTTTATCAACTACCAGTGCTCGAGGGGATGCAATGCTCAGTGTTGTTCTGTGTTCTCATTCTGATGCAGCTTTTCAAATGTTTGCTTTGTCAGTAAAGGCCACTGAGGTAACATGTCACAGTTGATGGTTTAGGATGTTGTGATATCAAATATAGTGCTTCGGTAATGCAAGTGAAAGTGAATGCAACGCTGTAAACAGCTTTGTTTAGCTCTGGACTGTTCTGATCGGGTTCTACTGGAATTAAACATATGGTTTCTGGATTGAAACAAGCGCTATGTAAGCCTATACGTTGTGATGCAGTATGAGGAAGTGTCGAGTTCCCCGTCTGCTGTGGTTCATGTCAGGTCAAGTCTAGTCACCAGCCTGCTTTTGATGTGTGATTACAAATGATAAACTAAAGATACCTCCTCTTCTTCCTCCAACAAGTATGAGATTAATATCCATCAATAAACTGAGTGCTTTCTAACCTCCACAATCAAACTGGTACATGTGGACCACTCATTGTCTCCTGAGTGGGCTATGGTTATTCTATTCAACAAATACTTCAAACTTCTGAACATTTTCAACTTCTATGTTGTCTAGTTCTAACAGATGAATACATTGTTGTTTCATCATCAGAACTATAAAGGTTAGTAGTTAAAAAAGGGTACTAGAGTTTTATCTCTTGAAATATGTGAAGACCTTGTGACAGCGTAGTACTAATGTAATGACCATGTGCATTATCTTCCATTAGTGAATTGTCTTCATTTGGTGAATTGTCTTCATTTGGTGAATTATCTTCCTTTAGTGAATTATCTTCCTTTAGTGAATTGTCTTCTTTTGGTGAATTATCTTCATTTGGTGAATTATCTTCATTTGGTGAATTATCTTCCTTTAGTGAATTATCTTCCTTTGGTGAATTGTCTTCTTTTGGTGAATTATCTTCATTTGGTGAATTATCTTCCTTTAGTGAATTATCTTCCTTTAGTGAATTATCTTCCTTTAGTGAATTATCTTCATTTGGTGACTTATCTTCATTTGGTGAATTGTCTTCATTTGGTGAATCGTCTTCATTTGGTGAATCGTCTTCATTTGGTGAATTATCTTCCTTTGGTGAATTATCTTCTTTTGGTGAATTATCTTCTTTTGGTGAATTGTCTTCATTTGGTGAATTATCTTCTTTTGGTGAATTGTCTTCATTTGGTGAATTATCTTCATTTGGTGAATTATCTTCTTTTGGTGAATTATCTTCCTTTAGTGAATGATCTTCTTTTGGTGAATTATCTTCTTTTAGTGAATTATCTTCTTTTGGTGAATTATCTTCATTTAGTGAATTATCTTCATTTAGTGAATTATCTTCTTTTGGTGAATTATCTTCATTTAGTGAATTATCTTCATTTAGTGAATTATCTTCTTTTGGTGAATTATCTTCTTTTGGTGAATTATCTTCATTTAGTGAATTATCTTCCATCTTTTGTTGAAGAGCTTCGTGCTGAGCCTGACGCCAAACTGCGCTTGTGGAGCGTCTACTTTAGAGTGTGATGCCAAATAGTGAGACTCACTGATGTAATATCAAGTTATAGAAACAAAAAGGGCAAATTCCTGTGTGTGTGTGTGTGTGTGTGTGAGTGTGTGTGTGTATCACACTGATCACTCACTGCCCTGTTCACATTAACATCCACATGAAGGTGGAGATGAAGAGAAAGGATGTTGTCTCTTCTGCTTGAACTTGAAGCTCTGATGTCCAAAGCCTGTGGAATCAACATTAAATCAATATTTATAAACATGTTATTCATTTATGATTCAAGCATTTGTATTTCTTACAGTAACCATACAGTGAAACCCTCCTGCCTGTAGAGTGAAAAGCTTAATGAATCAATGTGAATACAGCCCATATGCAGTACACTGTGGCCCTAATCCCAAAATTACCTAACTTTACAATACTATCATAAAAAAAATAATAGAATATATACTTTTTTGATCCCGTGAGGGAAATTTAGTTCTCTGTATTTAACCCAATTTAACCGAATTAGTGAACACACAGCACACAGTGAACACGCAGTGAGGTGAATCACACAACCCAGAGCAGTGAGCTGCCTGCCCAACCAGCGGCGCTCGGGGAGCAGTGAGGGGTTAGGTGCCTTGCTCAAGGGCACTTCAGCCGTGGTGGACTGGTCGGGGATCGAACCGGCAACCCTCCGGTTACAAGCCCGATGCGCTAACCAGTACACCACAGCTGCCCAAATGCAGTCACCACAAATGTTAACTGTATTTTGATTGTAACAAGCAAGAACATTGTTTTTCATCACAAGCATGTTATGGAAATGAAGGCCTCTCCTTGGGAACACAATATGTAACAGCATCTGAGCTCTGCCATTGGCTGCTCATGAGAAGGAGAACAGAATTGAAGGGACTTTCCAAATAAGTCTGGTAGTTCCAGCTCTGTGTTTGTGGTCAGGTTTGGCAAACAGCCTGGCACTGCGGAGAAGAAAGGAGGAAATAGACACATACCTGGCCATTTCAACAAATACTATACATACATAATACATACATACCGTATATATTTAAATACTGTGTATACACTATGGGTGTTTCTCAAAGTCAAGAGCTCGTCCTTGATAGAATGCTTTCTTTCAAGTCGAGTGCTAGAGAGACAAGGCTACACACCTTCCCAGTACCCTCTCCAGCCGTCAAGAGAACATGCAATGGAACCGTCTAGCGAGTGTGGAAGTGCACGTCAATTGTGCACGGTTCCGGCTGCGCGCTTAATTAGAACCGTGGAAATTGTGCTGCTTTTACAGGAGTTCCGACAACTGCGGCTGCCCTTTCCTCTAAATAAACTTTTTGGAGTAGCCTACAGTATTTCCACATTCAACTTGGTCTTCACATATCACAATCCGTAGTTTATAATTATGTTAGTGTCAATGGAAAGTTAGACCGGTAATTGGCAACAGCAACGGTAATGTTAAACTTCTACAAAGTTCGTATTGGGCAAAGTTCTGAGATGAATTAATAACAAGTCTATCGCAACTTGTTCATGCACATTGACATATGCATTTATGATGAATATGCACAATAACTTGATATAAATGCCTGAGCAAATATACGATGGCATTAACAAAACACTTGATAAATCATATTTAGCCTACATTAACACGCACTGCTTCTTTGCATCTACTTTCCATCTCCCTCTCTCTTTTTTTTTAAACCGCACCGTCAGAAAATTTCTAATTGTTCATACGCAAAGGATTGTGGGTTATTTCTTCACTCCGAGGATCCATCGATGCATCCTCCAAAATTCTCCGAAATTCTCAGAACGAAGGACTCAGTACTTGCTAGAATTTGAAAGCATCCTTGACTTTGGAACAGTGCTTGACGAGATTTGATGACGTAACGTCCTTGAAAAAGTGGCTTGGAAGGAGCAATCCGTGACTTTGAGAAGCACCCAACATTGCCAAAAGTATTGGGTCACCTGCCTTGACTCCCATATGAACTTTAGTCACATCCTTTTCTTAATCCAGTGGTTCTCAAACTTTTTCTTTCATTCCCCACTTTGATCAAGGGGGCTTTCTCGAGCCCCACCTGTCCATCATCGCTCTAAAAAAAGTAGTAGGTCAAGCTCAAAAATTTAAAATGTATTGACATAATGTCAGTTGCTAAATATAGGCTACATCAGTAGGCCTAACAAATAACATTTGACGACAGATTATCACTTCAAAAATAGAGAAAATAAAAATCTAAATCAATGACCAATAATGTCAGTTATTGACAAGGTGTCCATCCTTGCTTCAAAAAAAGCTGATTTCCAAAAATGAAGAAAAAGGGGCAACTATATGCTACCATTGTGTTATAAATGAAGGTTCACCAATCTCACAACCTCGTTTAAAATCTTATTCAGGTCAGGCCTTGACATGAGCGCTTCCCTGAATGAAACAGTCCGTCCGTTGCGCATCGGGCGCTATACCCTCTTTATCACGGCCTGCAGACCATTTATTTTACCGTCTGTGCGCCATCCGAGCAAAGTCTCTCACATTTCCCATTTGATGTCATGTTCTGCCAGGTAGACTAATTGTTGAGAATGTTGAATAGCTCATCAGCAGTGGCCCTACTTTTGACATACTCGCAGAATAGAATATCTTCGCTCGCTGTCAAGTTAACAAAGCGGACATAAGCAATAACTAAACCACCTTTGTTGCTGTCAGTGGCCTTGTCCACTTGCAAGACAAAACATGTGTGTTTCCGTTTGTCAAGCAGTTGTTCTTCGAAATCGCAAAACAGCAATTATGTCGTTGGACAGATAGCCAAGATATCCTTCAATTTCACTGCGCTCGTCTCGAACATGAACGTTTTTTTTGTTTCCGCTGCAATTAAAATGCCGACGCCAATCATTTTTTTTCGAACTATGGTTCTAGGACAGACTAACATTTTCATCTGGTCAATGATACAAGAGTCTATATTACGCCTACCTTGTTTGTGTGTGTTTTGTGAGATGGAGGTGCATGCTCGTAATTATCAATAAAGGAAGGCATAGGCTACAGATTTTAAAAAAATCTCCGGTTTTTCACGTCAGCTCGCGCCCCACCTGGCATGTCTCTGCGCCCCACTAGTGGAGAAACGCTGTCTTAATCCATAGGGCTTAATATGACATTGGTCCACCCTTTTCAGCTATAACAGCTTCAACTCTTCTGGGAAGACTTTCCGTGTGTGTGTGTGTGTGTGTGTGACACTGTGTATTTACATCCTGAAGAGGGAAATGTGTAAAAAGTGTAATGGCAGATGGCACATAGCTGTATACAGTTAACACAGGTGACACCACAGGAAATATTCCTGTAATTTCCAATGTCATTGTGTTATACAGGTAGCATGTGCTGGGAGTTCCAACATCAATGTTAAAGGACAGATACTGTATGTTGTGCCACAGTACTAAAAAGCATTCCTTAAGGTTGACAGCACGTGATATCATTGCATTTCATTGCTGTGGCAAAATATGTCAGTTCAACATGATAACATGTGTTTGAAAGACAGATATCCCTGCTGAAAAAAACAGCAAAAAAAACACCTTAAAGAGTTACTTCACCCCATAACTCCACCCACTTCACATTTCTGAAAAAGGCTTTCAAAATGGGCGAGACGTTCTGAAATTTGGAGAGGGAGTGCAGCACTGCTGCAACCAATCAACCATGGTAATTTCGTGTCAATCTGGGAATGAGTGCTGCAGACAATGCCCAAAGATCGTATAGTTACTAAGATGAATCATAGAGGGGGTTTTCAATGGAATGAAATGGTGCCCACTTCCGCCTCCTAAATGGGCGTGATCAGTGATGAGATCATCGGTTTAGACCAGTGTAGAAGCAGCAGAAGCAGTGTGCTGTTGATAACAGGTGGCCTGCGCAGTTAGCGGAGACAGGTCTGGGGTGCGTTTCCCGATAACGATGGATAGATACTCTTACGAGGGTTTTCTACGATTCATCTTAAGATCGATCGTTAGGATTTGCCGACTGTTTCCCGAACATGCTCGTAGCGTGAACGCGCGTGTTCTGATCTTACGATGCTCTTAAGGGAGCTGTCCACGAGAAAAGTTCTGAAATATCCCCTAATTTGATTGATGGTGATGTCAGGTGACTGCACGTCACAGCTAAGCCTACCATCTGAACTTCGGATCTATACATTAATTCACATCAATACGAGAATAGAAAACCTTTGACATCTGCATGTAAGCATTCCAAGTAGCCTAGGCCTTATACCACACACAGGCATACATACTTTTTATTATTTAACATTAGATTGTTGCCCCGTTTTTATGTTTGTTAGATAGGATATGTAACATATTAGGCTTCGGCTAGCTTACTCCTAATCGTTCATGCCAGTTCTTTGCTAACCTACTTGTGAGAGCACGGTGTGCTGTGCAATAATGTTTCGAGGTGTCACGTTTGAATAAAGAGGTTGATAAGAAAATGAGGAAATGTATAGGCTTAAATAACATAGGCTGGGCTTAGATTTTGACGCAGCACAGACTATAGCCACATATTCCTTTCTCTGTTTTTACCTCATAAGCCTAATAAAAAATAAAAGGCTACACAAAAAGATAATGGCAAACTTTTCTGGCGACGTCTCGTTTCCTAACTTGTTTGTAGGCTATTTTTGTCCGGTTTTGATAACATCATTATGTCCATTGAAGGAATGCTATTTTGCATGCTAAAATCTGAATCATCACAAGTAAATACAATAAAGAATGGTAACGTAAGTTGGATCATTATAATCTTAGTTGTAATCCCCCAGCATATCCTGCTGGTGACTCCACTGAGGTGTAACAGAGGTCGTCTCTCCCCTCCCTCGATCACTCTGCGTTGTGTATTGAATGATGGACGCCACAATTGGATAACGTTTGTTGCTTTATTGCTCTTGGCTTGGCTTGGATGTAAAACAAAACAGAAAGACAATCAGGCAAGGAGCGAGCCAGTCGCGTCACAGCTCCTCTGCCTCAGGACAGTAGCAAAAGAGAGCGCGCCATATTTTAAACAACACACACTGACGCAATTACAATACAATGAAATATGGCATACCTTGGATGTAAAACAAAACAGAAAGACAATCAGGCAAGGAGCGAGCCAGTCGCGTCACAGCTCCTGCCAATCAAACAGGTAAACCACATTTACATTACATACAATTCACACTGGATGGCGGTAAGCTAACTAGCTTATGCCACTACACCTGCAGCCACGCTGAGACACTGCAGCATTTGAACCTCACGCACGTAACATGTGCATTGTGTACCGAGTTAATATAAAACCATGGATTAACGTTAATTCTCGTATATTCTCGTATAAGGTACACAACACCAGAAATAGTCTAATGTGGAACGTGCATAATGCAAGTAACATAGCCTAAACACAATACATAATGCATTGTATGCAAAACTCCACGTACCTCTGCCTCAAGACAGTAGCAAAAGAGGCAGGGGAGGGGGCTACATTACATGTTAAAGGGGTCCCAAGCACGGGAATCAGTTCCTGACACACCCATACCACACCCCCTGCTACCTACTCTACCGTGGGAAACTGAAAAGTGGCACAGAACATGTAGGACCGAGTGGGGGAAATTCAGAGAAGCATAATTACACCTGCTACAGAGGCATAGCGTTACGACGCTCTTAGTCAGCAACGAGAACTCTGGAACACTCGTAGATCTACGAGTGTTTTCACGATGCTCTTAAGTTACGATGGTTTCGGGAAACACAACAGTCGGCAAACCTTAAGACGGTCGTAAGAGGGACTTTACGATCATCGTAGGCTTACGATGCTTTCGGGAAACGCACCCCAGGTCAGGAGGGACAGGTCGTGAACAAAGTTATTTATCTCGCTGGAAAATACGATGTGTGAATGTTAGAAAGACGTGTGCCTTGTAGAAAATGGGTTCGTTACTTGCATTGCTGAATGTAGGGCTAAGGGAATGGCAAAATAATAATGTAGGCTAGCGTAAGTCGCCCCTTGAGGGTATTTTTTATGCGATAAACGACACGGGGTAAAACAGACGGGAGGTACGGTGACAAATCTCATTTGTAGCCTAGACTCCACCTGCTAGACATCAAGTGTTTCGATTCAAGCAACGTTTTCACGAACTAGCCCCCTCATTACAAACTACACGCAGGAGACGTGCGGTTTGTAATGCTGCGGAAGCAATGCATGCAGGCCATAGTTTTGCACAAACTGAAGCAGAAATACATCAAATGTTGAAACAAAAAATCACGTTTGATGAGGTCTTGGGTCTGTTATTCACATATCTGATTCTGAAGTATGTCTGCCTTTTGGAGATTATGATCGATCGTAATTGACAGTGATCTGGGTGCGTCTGTGAAGGTGCGTCTTTTGAGTGAACGACAGTGTGTTTTCTAAGCGGCTACCATGCTTCGACCCTCTGCCCAACATAAATGGAGGTGCCAGTGGTAATTGAGATGATAGTGTCCTGGACCCCATATAGACAGCTGAAAAACTACAAAGTCACTTGACAGGCACTGATTTGACCAGGCTACTTCATTGTATACAAAAGCTTTGTGTTAGTAGCCTAGTAGGCGTAGCCATAGTTTACTGTTGTTGGTTTACATTTTACTGTTTTGCTGTTAATTTCTTATGTAGGGGAAAGGACAAAAAAAGCAAAGTAAAACTGCTCAAATATGTTCAACATTCAGTATTTACTGAGAGGTGCATAATTCGAGGTAGTTGTCATCCAAACATCATATGCTGATTAGATAGGTAGCGTAGGCTATACACACAGTATTTACACCTTCGTAAACCACAGACTTGGGCGGGGGGGGGGGGGGGGGGGGGGGCAACCTATGCGGCCCCCCAACCAGTTGATGTTGGTTACAGTGGCCCCCAGCTCATTTGAGTTTGAGACCCCTGCTGTAAATACATAGTGGCTACGCGGATCAGCATAACAATTTATTTGTCAGGTACAAGCTAGTCATCCAATACATTACAGAAGTACATCTAAATACAAAGTGTGAAAGTTACTTCAACAGGTTCAAGAAATACTTAGGCCAGGCCTATTCAACTAGCGGCCCGCGGGCCAGATGTGGCCCGCTTCAAATTTCCTGTGGCCCGCGTGTCTCGTCATGAGAATGAACTCGCTTTGACGGGTGTGCATAGAACTTCATATGACTGGCGAGTAGCGCACTGTCGGCCCGCCCCTATTGGCCAGACTAATTCTTCCAGTTATCTTCACTCAGAGAACACAGCACATCACTACACAAACTGACATTTCCAAATGTGTAACTAGTTTTAAATGTTATCATTAGATGTTGATTAAATTACGATTTCTTACCGCCAAAGATTCTAACCCCGAGCGTGCGCAAATCAAAAATGTTACAATCATACCCGGTCTCCGTTCCTCCGAGCCCTCGGGAAAGTTAGTGAAGGAGCTGTGGTTTGTAGAATTGCCTCTTGACTTTATATTCCTTCTTTAAAGCGATGGATTCGTTGCACAATAAACATGAAAGTCTCGTAGGCCTACTTGTTGCAGAGGGTAAAAGAACGATTCTCGTTGTCAATTAGACGTTTCTTTAGACAGAGCCATCTTCACTCCACTCGTGGGAATGTTACTGTTTGTGATTTGCGCAGGCTCGAAGTTTAGAATCTTTGGCGGTAAGAAATCGTGAAATAGATAAAGAGGCAGAGCTGGCATTACTTTTTCTTTCAATTCAATGCTAAGTATATTTGAGAGATTGGCGCTGTAGGCTACTGTGTGTGTTTGAAACACTTATGAGCCTAATTATCTTGAAGTAGGCTAGTTAAATCAACACTGCAATTTTTCCCACTGATGCATGATATGGCAGCTATCAGACATCAGGTATGAAATATATGGTTAGCCTGGGTGTTTTCAAATACTTGTATAGTTTGTGTGGCAGCCTATCACCTGTCTGAGAAGATTTTTTTATGGATATGGATAATAGGCTATGTTCTTAGTTTCTATGCCAGTGTATAAAATTCAATTGAATTTAACTGAATTTTACTCTGATTTTATCAAATATTGTTGGATACAATTATTTTGCGGCGTCTTATTTTATGCGGCCCCTGAAAACCCAGTGATTTTTCCATTCGGCCCTCTTGGTACTGAAGTTGAATAGCCCTGACTTAGGCTAAGACACAAAACAGACAGAGAATGAAACATACTTTACCAGCTCAGAGAAAGATGACTACACACTTAAGGTGAGGGAGCCCTGGCTATAGTGACTCCTAGATTGGTGGGTTGACTATCCTTATATAGGCTACAAAGTTTGGGATTGGTTCAGACAGTGATAGAGGTCACATGAATGGAGATCACATGATGAGTACTAGTGATGCGCGGTTCAGCCCATTACCCGCGGGTCGGGCGGATTTGGGTAGGCCTAGTAGTTTTTTCTAAATATTGCGGGTGGGTCGGGTCAAAAAAGTAAAAATGCACATTTCTCACTTGTTAACTTCCGACATAATAGGTGGCGATGCGCCTGCATTACACGGGAGGTGTGGTCGAGCGCAAAACATAATTTCTCCTAAATTCAGCACCCAATTGCGCCATGCGTGACTGACTGAAAAAGGTCAATCGCGCATTGGCTACTTTATGGACATGGAGCCTAATGATCTGGGATATCGAAGGTTGTGCACAATGCGAGAACACCTTGCTTCTGTCATACACGAATACACAGCTGTGCTTGTTAAATGCTTGGCAGTGTTTCACGCAAAAATAGGCTAGCCTATGAAGTTGCAAGGGGAAATATGAATGGAAACTTGTTATGAAGATGAGATTTAACACTAGCTATGTCTAGGCTGCAGATTATGAATGGTGTGGAAGAGCGCAGATTGTCAAAATGACCGATTATTGTAACCCGCTGTTGTCCTCATGTGGGAGAATTAGGCTAATTAGGCTACGAAAGACGTTATAGGTGCGTTTTTTTCCTTTCCGCGGGTCGGGTCGGATTTGGGTCACAATTCGAACATATTTTTGCGGATTGGGCGGGGCGGTTTGGATCTCCTGAAAAGTCGGGTTGGTGCGGGTTTAAAAAAAAGCCCACCCGCGCATCACTAATGAGTACTGTAGGTGAAACTGAGACCATTGTTGTAGTGAAACCACTTCAGTAAATCAATCAAGACATGACAATACATTTGGTTACATTTCCTGGTCCAAGTTAACTTCTGAGGACCTTGGACAAACATGTGACAGGAGGTCCACAATAGGCCCATACTTAGTAGCTAATCAAGAGCCACATCTGATTGAAATGAATGTCATCAGCCTGGGAATGAAGAGTTTACATATGATTGAAATGAATGTCATCAGCCTGGGAATTAGATCCTTACAGAGTACCAAACATAATGGTGAATTATCTTCTATGTGTTCCTAAAGGGCTTTGTGCTGAGACTAGCACTAAACAGCGTTTGTAGCGTGACACATCACAAGCGCAAGTGAAATGCCAAATTTGGGAAGCTTTGCTGCAGCTGAGAGCTGACGAGGAGCTCTTGAGATGCCAAACGATGCCAAACATGAGACTCACTAATGTGATATATTACAGTAAAATATTCTTCTATTGTCTTTACTGTTGGGTGGGATGCCAAACAGTGACACTCACTGATGTGATATCAGGTCATATAAAGAGATCCCTCTGGAGAGATGTATGGTTTTTACTAAGTGCAGATGAATAAATGGGGGTAATGCAGAGGACTTACGTGTGTGTGTGTGTGTGTGTGTGTGTGTGTGTATTGTGGGATACATTTTATATGTTTCTCATTGAATTAACTGTTTGAGTATAACATACATATATAGTGAAAGCTAGTTACCATCCTTTACCTTAGGAATGTTAAGATGACCCCTGGGTCAGGTAAAAGCCCTGACACAAACATGGCCTCGGTTGAGGGGTTCTGGTAAACATTCTTATCTTTGTTAAACGCTAGTTGGTTAATGGACCACTGGTAAGAGCATCTGGTGATTTTCCATATGTATGTGTGTGTTAAGGTATAAAAACTGGCTTCACCCACAGTTGTGTGGGCTTGTTACTTTGACTTTCATGTGAGTAACATGCTCCCGGTATCGTGAATAAAGCTGCAGTCTCACACCAGTTGTCTTGGAATAATTTTGACCACAGTATCACACTGATCACTGCCCTGTTCACATTAACATCCACATGAAAGTGGACATGAAGAGATGGGAATAATGCAGAGGACACATTTCAGTAATGCAGGGGACATTCACATAAAGGTGGAGATTAAGACAAAGGTTGATTTCCCTACGGTCATCTTGAAGTTCTGATGTCCCTTTAAAAAGCCTGTGGAATCATAAAATCATAAATAAATATTTTATTAATGTTTATGATTCAAGCAGATTGCAATGTTTTTTGTAACCATATACATGTACAGTGAAACCCTCCTGCTTGTACAGTGATTGATTTAAAAGCTTAATGAATCAATGCAGTCATACTGCTGGGTGGATACAGCACATCTGCATTACATCACATTACATTTAGCAGACACTTTTGTCATATACAGTTTATGCAGTAGACTGTTTCTCTGATACTCTACTCCAGGCACATACTGCTGTATATAGACATGAGGCAGATGACCTCTATATTGGGGTACCTCTGTATTGGGGTAGTGGGGCTGTAGTAGTGGTTAAGGTGCTGGGCTAGTAAATGTGTTGCTATGAGGCCGATGACCTCTATATTGGGGTACCTCTGTATTGGGGTAGTGGGGCTGTAGTAGTGGTTAAGGTGCTGGGCTAGTAAATGTGTTGCTATGAGGCCGATGACCTCTATATTGGGGTACCTCTGTATTGGGGTAGTGGGGCTGTAGTAGTGGTTAAGGTGCTGGGCTAGTAAATGTGTTGCTATGAGGCCGATGACCTCTATATTGGGGTACCTCTGTATTGGGGTAGTGGGGCTGTAGTAGTGGTTAAGGTGCTGGGCTAGTAAATGTGTTGCTATGAGGCCGATGACCTCTATATTGGGGTACCTCTGTATTGGGGTAGTGGGGCTGTAGTAGTGGTTAAGGTGCTGGGCTAGTAAATGTGTTGCTATGAGGCCGATGACCTCTATATTGGGGTACCTCTGTATTGGGGTAGTGGGGCTGTAGTAGTGGTTAAGGTGCTGGGCTAGTAAATGTGTTGCTATGAGGCCGATGACCTCTATATTGGGGTACCTCTGTATTGGGGTAGTGGGGCTGTAGTAGTGGTTAAGGTGCTGGGCTAGTAAATGTGTTGCTATGAGGCCGATGACCTCTATATTGGGGTACCTCTGTATTGGGGTAGTGGGGCTGTAGTAGTGGTTAAGGTGCTGGGCTAGTAAATGTGTTGCTATGAGGCCGATGACCTCTAGTCTGCTTCGGACCTCTGGGCAAGGCACTCTCCTTGGGAACACAATATGTCACAGCATCTGAGCTCTGCCATTGGCTGCTCATGAGAAGAAGAACAGAATTGAAGGGACTTTCCAAATACGTCTGGTAGTTCCAGCTCTGTGTTCGTGGTCAGGTTTGGCACACAGCCTGGCACTGTGGAGAAGAAAGGAGGAAACAGGCACATACATGGCCAGTTCAACAGATACTACATATTTGAATGCATCACAGGCAAAAGCGTGAGGTCATTTGTGAATGGCAAACCATGGTTCACTAATGCAAAATGCAGGAAAAGGAATTCTGCATTGAACAGTCGCAATGGGGAAGAATACAGTCTGCCAAATACCAACTACGCTCTGCAATTAGACAAGCAAAGGCAGGTATAAACAGGAATATTATCTCTGCCAACTGAATAGTCTGGACAAGTCTTAAGGAGATGACCAACTGCAAGAAGGGGCCTAGTTCACCACCAACACCAGATCAGCTCTCCCTGGCTGTTCAGACACTGAGCTGATCCACTAGCCCCTGTATTCACTGACATGTTCAACTCCTCTCTGCGTCAGTGTGCCATTCCACAGTGTTTTAAAGAATCTCTCATTGACCCAGTACACTAAATCACTACTCTATCAATAGTGTCAGCGCCATTTAGGGAAGGAGAGCAGAGGAGGTTGCTGTTTCACTCTTTCAGTGTGCATAGTTGGACATTTAAATGAGGTGAATCACAATTGCGCTTCACTGTTAATACTTAAGATGTCTTTAAAAGTAATAAATACAGTGCATTATGTGGGACTAATGCTAGCATTGTAAACATATTTAAACCATATTTAAAACATGTTTCAACCTTTTTTCAAAATGATACTTTTCAGTGATTACTACTAATTCACAAATTAAACTCTGTTGAGTGTTGTCTAGGAGCATTTCCAAATAAAACCCTTGATATCAAGATGATAATCACTGTTTGAATAAAATATTTGTGTATCAGCAGGTTTCCACTCTAAGCCAAATATAAAATTCCATGACTTTTCCCTGACAAAACCCCCTGCATTTCTATGACCTACAATAATGAGACAACATTTCAGGGCAGCCGTGTAGCGTTCAAGAGTCTTTCACTTGTTTAGAGTGGAATATGAATAAAGGCCATTGAATAAACAATGTAAAAATATTTGCACTAATGTATTTTGGCAAGTATTTAAAATATGGCACAGAATTCCCTGGTGTTCTATGACTTTGCTCCAAACATGATCACATTCCCTGACTTCCCATGTCTGGATAAAAAAAAAGAGGTGTGTAAAAGCATTTTGTAAACCCTCTATAGTATAATCATTTATATCACCATTGATATACTTATTAATACCAACCATCATGACTTACAGTAATACTAACACACTCTATTTCTCTTCCCTTTCCCCTATACCTCACCTGTGAGGTAAACCATTACCAGCCATCAACCATCTCTGTGCCTGTCCCTCATCACACCTGTAGTCACATCCCTCTGACTGCCCTACCATCGCCATTGCCTTCGCCATCCCTATGACTGCCCTACCATCGCCTGCTGTGGTTCCCTGCCCGAATCTTTGGCCCACGCATCCTAGCGACCCATCACTTTCCGAAATAACTAATGGATTACTATCTTACTATATGTATCTCCAATTCTAGGGAGTTTTTCCTTGCCCCAGTTACTCATGGGCTCTCTTTGAATGTTTAACACTCTGTAAAGCGCCATGAGACATGTGTAATGTTTTGGCGCTCTATAAGCGAAATTAAATTGAAATTGAAAATTGGATAGATAGATTCCATGATATTCCAGAAATTCCACAGTTGTGGATCCCAATGCACAGTATGTTTACTCAGAGTAGATACTGTAGTCAGTGTGGAGAGGACCACAATATACAGTATGTTCTCATTGAGTGCTCACCCAGGATGCTAAAGGGCATAGCATCTAGGGGCAGCCGTGGCCTACTGGTTAGGGCTTCAGGCTTGTATCCTGAGGGTTGCCGGTTCGATCCCCGACCAGTACACGGCTGAAGTGCCCTTGAGCAAGGCAGCTAACCCCTCACTGCTCCCCGAGCGCCGCTGGTTGGGCAGGCAGCTCACTGCTCTGGGTTGTGTGATTCACCTCACTGGCCACGTTTACATGATGTTTTTAATTCTGAATTAGTTTATTCAGAATTAAATAGATCGGAATTAAAATATTCTCCTTCAAGTTTACATGGAAATAATAATTCCGAATTGGCGTTTACATGGAACATACGTTAATTACGCTTTATTGTATTCCGCTGAACGTTTGAGGGTCGGGAAGGGTTCCGATTGGACAGGCGGCGCATGAACGTAGCCTAATAAGGCCTACCGGAAGAAAACAAACTTTAGCTGGCTAGCAACTTTTTTGTCATCTCGGGTTAACGTTACAGCATGGACAATAACATAATGAAAACGGGTTTCACAGTAATTCTGATAATAGGCCTACTATTTAACAGGCAGCTCGAAAATATTGTCAAGCTTCACGTTTGCTAGCTGAGGGGGAGAAGACTGTCGGAGAAGGGGGGAAGAAGATGGAGCCGAATTAGCAATGAAACGAGCATGCGCGTCTTCTTCCTCCTTCTACGAGCATGCGCCAAACAAACGGAATAAACTTTTAATCGGAATAAAGGTTTACATGATCAAGGAGGGGAGTTAATTCCGCTTTAACATCGGAATAAACCAACCACTTAAATCGGAATTAAGTTTGATTCCGAATAATCATTTTCAAGCGGAATAAGCGTTTACATGGTCTCTTTTAAAGCGGAATTAACTTTTATTCAGAATTAACTTGGTTTTATTCGGAATTAAAGCTCTCATGTAAACGCAGCAACTGTGTGTTCACTGTGTGCTGTGTGTTCACTAATTCGGCTAAATTGGGTTAAATGCAGAGAACTGAATTCCCCTCAAGGGATCAAAAAAAGTATATATTCTATTGTATTCTAGCATGAGAAAGATTCTAAGCACAAACAGTATCGTGGTTGCTCAGCTAAAGTCTGTCTTATGCCACATGATGGCGTTAGTTCATGCACGAGAACTTTGCTCATACACAAATATTGTGATTTGGTCAACATTTAAATTAGAGCTCTGCAGATTCAGATTCAGTGTTCCATGAGGTTAACGAGGGCGTGGACGCAACATTCCGCAGTAACCTTGTAACCGTAGCAACATTCATTCACTGTGATGTAAGCACATGGGTCATCATTACAGAAACTTCCTTATGAAACCCCATCTTATCTCAGTTTATGATGGCATGCATGTACAATTCTTCACATTACAGAAGCATGTTTCCTACCTGCATTTAGAAAAAAAATATATATTGTACCTTAAAATATGATTTTGGCCATTACAGAACCATCCTAACTCCTAACATCCCAACTTGGGATGGTACAGATCTTGTCCTAAATTCAAACTGCCAAAACTGACTGCAACAGTTTTGTTGGATGGTTGTCTAGCCTATAACAAGATGAGGAACATGACTGTTACAGAAACCATAATTTATATTTCACTAAATAGGTTAATGAAGGGAAAACTTGAACAAGCAATAAAAGGTCTGAGATAAGCCTTGAGCTTAGGAACTGCTGTAATAGGAAGCAGTTAGGATCTTTCTCTGTAATGAGGTGGTGCTTGATCTGTGGCCATGGCAGGTGAGCAGAGCTTGTTGCTAGGGAACATATTCCCGGTTTGGCTCGGTTTAAGCCTTTACAATGTAAACTCTTCCCTGGGCCAAGAATTGAGTTCAAGCAATAGCTAACCACAAAATTAATATAAAAGATCAAATAAGCAATTAATATGAGAACTATTGTTGCATTATGTACACCATTTGTGGTGTTTTGCAATCAAATAAATACAGCAATATACAAAGACAAGTAGCCTGTAGTGTACATAATGCCAATAATACATCATAAGCATTAGAATGAATTAAGCCCAGCTGCAAAGAAAACCCCCTCTGCATCGCTTAGAGCCCCTTTCATACTTCATACTGTTTCCTTCATTTATTATCAAACCCAGGAGGAGTTTTACCTTAATGTTTATTCGCCACAATAACTGAAAGACATCTTAAGCTCCTTTTTACAATGACTTTGAACACACTGTGAGGAAAAGACTATACTTCCAACAAAACAAAAATATATCCGGTAATTTCACTATGTACGCATCTCAAGAGGAAACAAAAAAGGCCATAAAACATACAAGAAACAAACAGAAGATTTAAACTACTGCAGCAGTCTTTACAGTGTCTGTATCACTTCAACGGTCCAAAATAAACTGACACTGAGCAGCACTGACACTGAGCAGCACTGATGTGGTGCATCCCTGCTGCGCTGGCTAATCAGTCCCCTGCAGCACTGAAGATGATCATGTCTAACTCAGAGAGAGAGAGAGAGAGAGTGAGTGAGTGAGAGTGAGAGTGAGAGTGAGAAAGTCAGAGGGGGAGATAACGAAAGACAGAAAGCAATAAAGAAAGACAGAAAGAAAGAAAGAAATAAGGTGATAATGTTGTCCAACTCAAGAGGCCTGTCCACCTCCCAGAGTCCTGCAGGTGTAGAGGCCGAGCCTCGCTGCACACTAACTGATGGACAGCAGCAGGCTGTGCTGGAATGGAGGCCATTTTGAAGACGTCTAGCAGCCGATTTGAAAAGTCCCATCGCCATGGAGACCAATCAGATCGCTCTGGAGTCCTTTGTGCTGCCAGCTGTTCTTCCGTGAGTCAGCAGGACAGAGGGCTCTCTGGACCAATCAGATCTGTTCCTCCGTGAGTCAGCAGGACAGAGGGACCTTTGGACCAATTAGATCTGTTCCTCCGTGAGTCAATAGGACAGAGGGACCTTTGGACCAATCAGATCTGTTCCTCCGTGAGTCAGTAGGACAGAGGGATCTTTGGACCAATCAGATGAGCGCATATGAGAATCATACAGGCCGAGTGGAAACATTCATCCATTATGGATCAAATCCCACTAATGTACACAGAGGAAGCTGTCAGGGCAGAGCTGCCATGCTCAGGGCAGAGGTAATGTACTCAGGTAATGTACTCAGGGCAGAGGTAATGTACTCAGGTAATGTACTCAGGTAATGTACACAGGGCAGAGGTAATGTACTCAGGGCAGAGCTGACATGCTCAGGGCAGAGGTAATGTACTCAGGTAATGTACTCAGGGCAGAGGTAATGGAGATAATGTATGCAGGGCAGAGCTTACATACTCAAGGAAGAGTTCTTGACTGCGTCTCCTTCTGTTGGAGCTTCAGGACCAACTCCAGCAGGTTCATCTGGATGGTCACTTCCTGTGGAAAGAGGAAAAGAACATCACATGAGCGCTCATGAGCGTCACGTCCTGTCTGATGCTGAATGTTGCTCCATGACGCCCGAGATACTGGTGCCGTTGGGATGCTCGTGCCATTTCAGAGAGAGCTGGCGATATTGAAGGACTGCAGTGACTTTAGCGCCCCCTGCTGTTGAGCCTGGTCAGAGCGCAGGATTAATGAATTATCTGCTGCTGTTGAGCCTGGTCAGAGTGCAGGATTAATTAATTATCTGGTCAGAGCGCAGGATTAATGAATTATCTGGTCAGAGTGCAGGATTAATGAATTATCTGGTCAGAGCGCATGATTAATGAATTATCTGGTCAGAGTGCAGGATTAATGAATTATCTGGTCAGAGTGCAGGATTAATGAATTATCTGGTCAGAGTGCAGGATTAATGAATTATCTGGTCAGAGCGCAGGATTAATGAATTATCTGAGGCACTTCAGAGAGTCCTGAGTGTTGGTCTAAATGTGTACATCCCATCTATTCTTATTGGTGCTATTACAGCTGATCTGTGGGTTATTGATCTGTGGATTATTGATATGAAGCTGCCCTGTGGGTTATTGATATGAAGCTGACATGTGGATTATTGATATGAAGCTGACCTGTGGGTTATTGATTTGAAGCTGATCTGTGGATTATTGATCTGTGGGTTATTGATATGAAGCGGACCTGTGGATTATTGATATGAAGCTGACCTGTGGGTTATTGATCTGTGGATTATTGATATGAAGCTGACCTGTGGATTATTGGTGATGTAGAATCTGATTGCTGATTGGTTAATGACCTGTGGGTTGTTGGTGATGTAGAATCCTATTGGCTAATGACCTGTGGGTTGTTGGTGATGTAGAATCTGATTGGTTAGTGACCTGTGGGTTGTTGGTGATGTAGAATCCTATTGGCTAATGACCTGTGGGTTGTTGGTGATGTAGCAGCTGATTGGTTAGTGACCTGTGGGTTGTTGGTGATGTAGAATCCTATTGGCTAATGACCTGTGGGTTGTTGGTGATGTAGCAGCTGATTGGTTAGTGACCTGTGGGTTGTTGGTGATGTAGAATCCTATTGGTTAGTGACCT